>NW_020438881.1:47942-76862 GCF_000699045.2 Agrilus planipennis | reverse complement strand
TAGAATTAATTGGAATTTTTCACACACAAGCCTTGCTATATGAGCTCTCAAAGCATATAAAAATTATACGGCTTAAATGTGAAGTTGGGTGCAAAAGAATACAATTAAATCCTTTGTCGGGAAAAAACGAAATGACTTTCCGAACAACCCGATAGTAATAAGGATTATTACAGGCTTGTACGAACCAACTTCCAAAAGTCACTTGTACAGAATTAATAAAAAATTATTTAGGAAGATTAGCTCAGGATAGAAAAGAGTGGAGGTGGGTGTCCAAACAGTCTTATTGCTGACGACCTTATGATGAGGAAGATTTCAAGATTATTTATCTAAATACACCGATTTATTAGTTCCGAGAAAAATTAAGGGAGAAGAAGGTACATGAAAAAGAAATAGAATGAGCCATCTCATACTACTAGTCTCATAAATATGAGGGTAATTACTAATAAACCTTTCGGAAAGCCCCAACCGTTTTTTATTTGATATTTTCACACAAATTAGTTTTGTATTTTGTGGTAAAAGCAGTAACTTTGCCAATCGAATCGTAACTACGTAAGCACGGGCTACTACTAATCTTCACACGTGCAATTGTCCTGTCTACGTACCAGCTGTTGCGAAGGTCACTGGTGGGTTTAATGTTTTCTCGCGATAGCAACGGACGATAAGTTATCGCGGTTGCCAAACTGGCAACTGTACTCAATAATTGACAACTCATTCATTAGGGTACTTTTTGTGCATATACTTTTTACACCTTCTACGTTCTGGTACTATTACGTAATGCACACTACATTTTCTCCAGATGTTACCTTTCAATTATTCTGGAATAGTGATCAGAAATAGTGTATAATAATAGGTATAATTAGAAACCTAAGGAATCGCAAGTAGTAATGATCAAACTAGTTATTTTTCAGTAGCTGTTACTGTCATCTTTAAATAACAGTTATTTTTGGCGGAGGCAGTCTGATATGTTAGAGTATTTTATTCAGAGAAAGCATTAGTTTTATACATTTCCTAGTACAATAATGGAATTTCATACAATTCCTAGGATATGTATGCATTTTCCAGGATGTGTGTATTATACAAAGTCTTTGAAACAGTATTTTATATACATTTCTTAAATACCCTTGGAATTATACATTTTCCAGGAATTGTATACAAATCCCAGATTTCGTACATTTCCGGGAACATGTACATCAAAAAATGATAACAATAACCTGCATGGCCGAAAGAAGTGTTTTAAGTTATGTTTTGTTGAGCTATTTCATCACCCCCTAGGTACTCATTATTTTAAATGTTTCATTATTTTTGACAGTGATAGTACTTAGGTCTATTCACGTTTCATTGACACTTCGGAAGCTACGAATCGGGTGCAAAAGTTCATCGGCATTGTGTCGAAACAGTTCTATCGAAATATTCATTCTTTCACAGCCGCGATCGATTGCGAGCATCAAACGCGTTACCTATCTTGTGGAAACGTTTTTCATATGCAATTTTTCATTCAATATGGTCCTTTGATATCGAAGTTATATGAACTCGCTCAGGCACTTTCACTCGATGATCTTGAATCTTTATTCGATAGTTGAATCCCTTAGTATTCTGGAAATTCTAGTTTCATCATTAGCGCTTCTACGACCTCAATGAAAATCAGCACATATTCGAGCAGATTGAGATGACTTGTTTGTGTTTTTCGGATAAATGTTAATAAGTATTTAGATTCAAAAGGCAATAAATTATGCTATACGTATGACAAATTCCACGACCTAAGCATACTAATCTTTTACTCGTGTATATCTGTCTTTAATGATGTTGATCGCGTCTTCGATGTATAGATTAAAAAGTAGCGGTGATAGTGTGTATCCCTGTCGGTCTTCCTTCCTAATATTTATCTATGTTGCAACTCCAACTCTATAACTGTCACTTGCTTTTTATACAAACTAAGTATCATTCTTCTATCTTTGTTAGTCATCCCTACATTTTTAAGTATATTTATAATTTCGTACCATTTAACATTGTCAAAAGCTTTTTCTAAATCTATAAATCCTATCTACTTGTCCTCTTTCCTTTTTTCTATCGTTTTCTCTATTGTTACGCATAAAGCTTGAATGGCCTCTCACGTTCCTCCATTTCTTCTAAATCCAAATCAATCTAATAGTTCTTCCGCCCTTTTTTTCATCCTCCTCTGTACAACTCTAGTTACGATTGTTAACGCGTGAGTAGTTAAACTAATTGTTCTAAATGTCTCGCACCTATCCGCGTCTCCATTTATAGGTATGGCCACTACCACGTTTCGTTTATAATCTTCTGGGGCTTTTCCAGTCTAACTAGCTTAAACATACGATTTCTAACCTGTTGTCCTGCATATTTTAGAATTTCAGTCTGTATTCCATCTACACCTAACGCCTTATTATTCTTTAAGTTTTTTTAATGCTACATCGAACTCTTCTCTCATTTTGGGATAACCTATCTCCATACTATCTTCCTTGTCTAACATATCTCCTAACTCATGGTCTGCGTATAGATTCACTAAATATTCTTTCCACATCTGCCTTTTCCTTATTTCCTGTCAAAATGCCTCTGCCTCGTTTCTTATATTAGTACTACTGTACCCAAAATTCCTTTTAATTATGTTATACGCCTCATCGGTTTTACCTATTTCAAACTCTTCTTCTTCTTCTTCTTTACACCTCATATTAATCCACTGTTTCTTAGCTAAGTCCTTAAGATTATTAAGTTATATTAAGTAGCTATTGCGAATTCATATTTCATTATCAACTTATGAAAATATTTATACTTTTCGAACAGCACCCAAAGACGACTGTATACCGCGAATAAACCTCAGTAACGAAACATTACGTAGATATCTATTGTGATGATATATAGCATGATTTAGTAACCTGAATATTAACCTTTTAGAAGAAATTAAAAATACCCTACATACCAATTACCATTTTCCCCTTCTCAGGTTTAGCAGATAAATATGCAATAGTTCCGTGTACACCTTTTACTTTCTACATGCAAAGTATGTTTGTCCCTATGTGGTTATCTTCATTATTTATAAGTATAATGTATTATTTTGTTTTTAAATTGTGCTATATGGCGTAGGTACAAATTAATATTACACTAAGTAACATTTGTACATCTGATACCATCTACAGAGAAAGATCTATTGATTGAAAAGCCTATCTTGATAAAGGCTTTAGGCCAAAAAGCAAAACGTTGAAGCGACTGACTATGATGAGGCAAATTTTTTGGATTTTATATTAAACAATTATTAGTATTAATCGAACAGCATTGTGATATGCTTTATATAGATAATATAAAAAAGAAAATTTAATCTTTGAAAGAAAATAAAATTATAATGAAAAGTAAATTTGACTGAATGAATATGTAGTTTACTTTTGAATTCATACAAAAATGTTTTTTTTCCTGTCTTTAATAATTTAGGTTTATCTTACGGTTTTTTCTTTTTGATTGATTCTCTAAAGTCAGACCTAATCGATTATACATTTGTTTACTTTTATTTACTTGTATTGATGTCTCCGCATTGGAAATTTCCATCTCTGTTTTTATGAAATTGCTTTTTACTCAGCCTGCTCACGTATGACTTTTTTTATTAAGATTGACTTTTCCAACGTTTAAAAATATTTGATGACTTTTTACAAGAAAAGAACACCGGAGTGAAAGTAAAGTTCAGAGAATACTGATGTTTGATTTGCTGTGAAATCGACACAATTGAAGCAAAAGTTAAAAATACCTACTGCTTTCTTTGAAAAACAAATTCCATACAATTCGTTCTCTGAATTTTAAATAAAATATAAACAAGTACCTATCGTAAGAACAACGTTATTACTTTTGAATTTTTCTAATTATAATGCAAATAATGTAAACGTTTGGGCTTTTACCCTTCTATTCAACCATAGCCCATCAGGCTGAACCATAATTCAGCTTTGAATTTCGCCTCTTCTTTGTGTCGTATTTATTTTCTTATTATGTTAGCTTATAAGTTCATACAAGTATATGAATATTTTTATTTGTTATTCAAATTTTGGCTAACTAACGATAACTTTCACTTTAACCTCGCCTATTTTCTGAATAGTATCGAGAATAATTTCTCTGACAAAATAATTTCATGTAGGTACCTAAAAAGGTATATAAAATTATCGTAACTTCATGTAGTAGGTACTTTATAACAGTTTAAAAAAGCCCATGCAATGACCTTCATATACGTAATAAGTGAAGAGTTAGGCGTTTGGAAGCCATATCTTGCCAGCACAAATGGGTTGCCACGATAATGGTGATATCGGGGGCCTAAGGGGCCTAACACCCCCGATCAGCACCCAAATAGATCGACTAGTCCGCTGTACTGCATGATTTTTGTAAATGTAGAATCGTCATCCCAGAGGGTTTTCACCGGTTTAGTATTTAAAGTAATCTGATTCCTACCTAGAGGTTTATCCACAATAGCCTCCAAAAAGAATTTTTGGTTGTTTCATTCTCACCAGTCACTAATGTTGCTGGGCGGGCAGTCCCTCCAGACCAGGTCGAAAGGTAGGACACAAGCCCCTCTTCAGCCTCCTTTCAGGAATCGTGGAAATGGTTAAGATGTGGCATTAAAGACACTAGACACAGATTTTTTTTTAAACTTGGGTGTTTCATTCCCACCAGCTACTAATGCTACTTGGAGGACATTCCCTCTGGACTACGTCGGAAGGTAGGGCGAAAGGCCCCCTTCAGTCTTCTTTCGGGAATCGTGGGAATGGATGGGTGGTGATTCGGGTGAGAAATATGAGACGGACGAAATAAAGACAGAAGAGAATGAAAGATTATCTGTGGAATATTACTGCCCCAGCATTTGCCTTAGTGATTCAAGGAAACCATAGAAAAACTTAAACCACTGCAAAACGATCCAGAATCGAATCGGCGTCCTCCTGATTGCTAAGAAATGATATAAACTTCTAGGTCATGTCGCTCGGTCAGCAGCCTCCTTGGGCGAGGGACTGAAATACTTTATCAGTGCAGGGAGACCGATTCCACCGCTATCATTTTCATCTACAAACAAGACTCCCTAGATAAAAATGATACTCCATCGCAGGAAGGATCTATCTAATCCTTATCAGGCTTAGCAAGTTTGATGCCCTAACGGCTGTACTCCGCTCATTCATCTAGGAGCACCTTCTTTCCCCCAGCCTACGGGTTGTACCTATTATCACTCAAGCTGCAACCTCAAACAGTCGGGCAGACAGGAAGGTATCCCTTTCGCCCCCCCTGGCCTCCCTTAGTATCAGTTTCCATCACTGGTCGAATGTTCGAAGGATGAATCCCTTGCATTTCCACTTCAGTTCTGATCATCTGTCATGGGTTCATGAGATTGCCAGCTGCCCTGATCGTAGACACTCAAATGTCGGTTGGGCTACCCGGCCCCTTTTAATGGGTGTAATGGGCGAGACCACATTCGGAAACCTCTAGCATATACTTTTATTGAGGTTACGATCTTTTCTCTTATTTAGTGATACGGGTGCGGATAACCTTAGTTTTAAGGGTGATCATCGTGTGGTCTGCTCGCAGAAATCTCCTTGGATTCTACTAAATACCTTGGTCCGATAACTCAAGCGGTTGTTTTCATTTTTGATCTTTCCAGGCACCAGCCGCCACTGTATATAATCTTTAAAACTGGCCAGTATTAGTTATGCGCATTTCCTCTGAATGTTTTATCTGTTAGGAAAATGAGGTTTACGATGTTTTTCCAGTAAGTACTTTCGAGCGGATGACTTTTATAAACTTGCGTCTGACGTTTAATTTCCATTTGAGATCTTATATTTCTCTTAAGCATTCGTTGCCCGTTTTTATTCCGGCTACAAAAGCTGTGTAGTTCCCGTGGTTCGGTATATAAAGCTTCCTTTCTGCCGGGCTATTGTCCGTAGAAAAAGGAAAAAAGAGTCGCCGTAGCCACCACTACAACTACCACGTTGCTCTTATAAATTGTGTTCTACAAATGGCACATTCAGGCCGAGCTAATAATAGCGTTACTGAAAGATGCAACGGCGAAGAGGAAGTTTTATTAAGAATTCAGGTACTCGCCTTCTTATGTAGTGTCCTTATTCTACAGCGTTCTTTTTAGAAGTTTTGGAGGCTTATCAAAATGCTTCTCAAACTTTCGTCTTGTTCTAATACTGCAATAATTTTTTAAAGTTGATTTTAAAATTTAAAGAAGGCAAATACCGAGGATGCTTTACATATATAGTTGGGTCGATCAATCCGCAATAATTAAGTTATCTGTGATCAATATGAGACGTATCTTCTTTCAGTAAAGGTCTAGGTGACGGGGGGATCGAAGGAGGAGATCTCCCCCACCACTGTACCATAAAAAGTTCGCGGCGGTCTCACCCTCATAATAAGTTATGGGGGTTCAAAGTTAATAAATATGCCAATTTCTATACATTTCTAGGCATGTAGATATTTATATAGTCATTCTTAAACAATATTCAAAGGTAAAACTAATGGAAAAATACATAAAAGTATTGAGAAAGTTATACAAAACATTATTTAAATATCTTTATCAATAGGGTAGGTTAGGTTAGGTTAGGTTATCGGGTTTTGTTCAAGTGACCACCCTCTTTCGATCCCCCACCTCCACCCGCTTGAAAATATTTTTTTTATTGAATTTTATTTGAATTATAGTGTATGAAAATTGTCAAAATAATCAACTTTCAACCCCCATAACTTTTTATGGGGGTGAGACCGCCGCAAATTTTTTATGGGGTTTTACTCAGGTAACCACCCTCTTTTGATCCTCCGAAGGGGGTGGGGGGTCATCTTCTAACCCCAATAACTTTTTAAGGGGGTGAGACCGCCATGAACTTTTTATGGTACAGTGGTGGGGGAGACCTCCTCTTTCGATCCCATCCACCCCCACCCCCAAAGAAGGTGGGGGCCATCATCTAGACCTTTACCTTTCTTTCTGGTTTTCGTTTGAGACTGGCGTCATTTGCTGCGTTTTGAACACGCCCTCGTTAAGTTAGGAAATGCTTCAAAGTGAAAAGAGATAACCAAGTAATAGTTAAGTGCTGCAACGGTTGGAGGTTGCTTAGGTACTCAAAAGATTAGGGTCGGCTTTATAACTGCCTGGTTGAATTATATCTTTAAACAAGCGCCTCTGCTTCCGTTTCACATTAACCGGTGTTTTCTTTATTAGTGTCCGCTGCAAGTCCTACCTGACATCTCTTTTCTACGTTTATGTTATTCACTACAACGTCTGTCGCGAAATAGGCGTTCTGTCAGCAACCTCTTTAGTCCAGTTAGTCAATTGAAAGAAGGAAATGCAGCAGTTTTATTGCGTTCTTTGCCAATGCTGAACGTCCCAACTATACCTAATGTTAAGGATTATAATCATATATGTCTAGTTGTTTAAGTACCCTGTATATTTTCTGTAAACGAGTTTGTGAGGTAACCCTGAGTGGGGAGATTAGGGTATGCAAGGTTCATCGATTTTTGTATGCCATCTTGGCGATGGCTTTTTACCTGTGCAACACGCATCGTGTTGGCATTCTTTTCGAGATATACATGTAGTCCACAACGCACTTACCCATGTTCATTAACAATAAATAGTTAAACAAGACAAAATAGATTTTTACTAGTGCCTATACAACTCAAATTATACACCTAGGTATTTAACCCTTTCCAATCCAAAATTTTGACGTTTTTCATATTGCAATTTCACATAAACAGAACTCATAAATGCAACAGATTTGAAAATGTAACAGAACGAAGTATTACTAATCGTAAGAACATTAAACCAGGTTCAGTATAGCACAAGGGTGAACTGATCTTTAGACTTTATTGAACAGATGTTTTTAATAACGAAATTGTAACTGAACATATTACAGCCTTTTGACAGGTGAGGCATATACTTGACAATAAACCGTGAATTTTAATTTCATACATTTCTTGAGGAATTATTAAATCTGCGAATAATATGGGAAAACATTTTCATAACGTTTCTTGCTCTGTTATTAGAAAGGAGCCGTCAGGAGAGAGCGGCTAGAATAATTTCCATTTGATTCATTTGAAATGAGATAAAAAACGAGAACAAGTAGAATTAAGTTGCTCTTACCATATCAAGTACACACGGGCAAATTTGCTGTTGTATTCGGATACGAATTGGATGCGTTGTTTGATTTACATACTTGTGTTTATATTTCCCTGATGTACAGCTTCTCTTTAGCCCTTTTGTACCGGCAACAAAATTGCATGCGCATTTATATGAGTTACTGCAATGAAATAAAACCGAAGAAAACGTTTTATCTAAAGCTCATGACTCCGTCAGTCGATGTTGCTCTTATCGTACTCGTGAGAGACTTTTATAGAGGAAAAATGAACCGACGGTTAAAGGTGGATTAAGAGAACTCGTAAATACTCACAAACGTAGAAATATCTACAGGTCGGACGAAGGAAGCTGGCGAGTGGTCGGGTAGTTACTTGCCCATTTATGACTTATTTGGGTAAGTCACTTGGAACCGATACACAAATAAGCTTTCAGTAGGCGTAAATTATAGTATTAATACAGACAGGACAGTAGCGTACTAGAAAATAATGTAGAAACATAACTTACCAAAAAGAAAAAATAAACCTATTGCTTTTGTTTTATACTTAGTTTTCACATTTACTGTCATCATGAGAATCTCTATCACTGTCAACAACATCAACAATTAGTTCTTGTTTTGTCTGTCTATTACTTGCTCACTGATCCCTATTTTTAAATATTTAATCTACGCCCTTGATAGGAATACTGAAGAAAGAGGGCTTCAATCGTTATACCTAAAAGTGCCTACTTTTGCCACCGCGCATCCACGCCATTTTAAAATTTCCGCCAGCTTCCAGCGTCAGACCTGTACATACCTAAAATCAGGCGAAAACTTCGATCTACAGCTTTATTTTTGGACATACTGTGCAAAACAAAACAAAATATTAAGCTGTCATTAGACAGTGAGTCTAACTTAAAAACATTGCAGCGTTTTTTTTTTTTTGACCAAGAAGATTAGAGCCAGGAGCAGTAACTAATCTGAAAGGAGTGGGCTTAAAAAAGCATCAGCACTAATACATATCAGATGGAAAACGAAAAGGTCCGCTGGTAAAACCTATCATAAAATTTTGTACACGCATCGTCCAGGATGGAGCTGCAACGTAGAGAGGTAAATATTAGGGAGTCAGGCAGGAATGCACACTGTCACCGCTGTTTTTTAATCTATACATCGACATCATTAAAGACAGTACAACTGTAGGGATAGATATACAGGGGCAAAAGATTAGTATGCTTAGATTTGCGGACGAAATAGCAGTATTAGTATCTAGCAAGGTGGAGTTAGAGATAGCATTAAATAAAATGGAAGCGGTATTGACAAAACAGTACTTAATGAAAATAAATAAAAGTAAAAGGTTGCAAGGGAAGAAAAAGTAAGGAAAGCGTTGAATATAAAGATAGGAGATGAAAGATTAGAAGAAGTTGCTGATTTTAGGTATCTAGGAAGTCAGATAAGTCAGGACGGAAGGAGTAGTAAGGATATAAAGTAGAGGATAGCGCAGAGTCGTGTCACCTTCAATAAAAAGAAGTCTCGCGAACGGTTAATTTAGTAATTCGAAAAAGGTTGTTAAAGGTGTGTGTTAAGAGCGCGGCGCTGTACAGGAGCAAAATATGGACGATGGGCGCTGCGGAAAAGAAAAGGTTTTTCGAAATAGGTGAATGATGAGGATACCGTGGATAAAGAAGGTTAGAAATGAAGAAATATTAGAAGGAATTGGAGAACAAGGGACTCTATGGAGGTCAATAAGAAATAGGCATGATGAGGTGGTAGGCATGAAGGTCTAGCCAGAGAAATATTAGAGGCAGAAACGGGAGTTACGAGGAGTAGAGGTATACCTAGATTGGATTACTGTTCGCAAATAGTTAAGGAGGTAGGTTGTGCTAGTTTTAGGGAAATGCAAAGATTAGCTCAGGATAGGAAAAAGTGGAGGTGCCTGTCCAATTAGTCTTAGGACTAACGAGCTTATGAAGATAATGATTGTGAGGGATACAGAAAAGGGGGACGGATAGAAGAGTGAGTTTGACGCGTATTTCGGACACCAACGCGAGCGAAACCATGGGTAAAATCTTAATGTAATAGTTAGAAAAAAGTTGTAAAACTGTCAACATTTTCATTTTCTAATAAGGGATAACATTTTATTGAGCGGTTTTCTAATTTTAGAATTCACTGAAAATAGAAATCTACGTGAATAATAGGGACTAAAATATATTTTTAGTTGTTCTTGTCCTCAAGTATTTCTATAATAAAGAAGTCTTTCTGGTTTGTGATATTTGAAGAGATAAAGCTTCTTGGTCTCTTTATAAAATCCTTCACGTGGTTATGAAATGGAACGTATGTTGTGTGGGTATAATAAGTAGCTTTCAGCTCTGAGCCTTCTCGGAAATAAATGAATGAATAGGATAGTTTTCCAGTAGGTAAGTAGTTGTGAAGGACAGACGTAAGGGCATTTTAAAAAATTCAGTAGTTAAAAGAGATGGTCGTAACCGATAAGATTTTCAAAACGTTCGCAGCTGAATATAAGACGAATGAGTTTCGTGTCTCGAGTAGAGTACGTGACAATCTTTTATTTTTGCTCATCTATTTCCAGAAACTCGCGTTATCTGCTCCGAAAATGGACGCCTGTGGAGAATGGAGCAGTTAAACGTATCTGCAGCATTTCGCGGCGGATAGGGAAAAAATCTTTCCCGCTAATGTAACACTATAAATCAGCGTGGCCAAGCCGACTGTGAAAAATATTCTCCATTCCATTATAACGTTCCTACCGTAATACATGGTGCCGTCAAAATTAATATTTTTTCGAAAATAAAACAACATTAATTCTTATCCAGCGTAAATCTTTCTGAATGTAGATACTTATAATTCAGGAAATATGAGTGTTACATACTAAAAAAATTATTAAATGAAAATAACAACAAAGTACAAAGTACAACTCCCTGTACCCCGCGTTAAGTGTGTTGCATTCACGCAAATAACAAAAACAAAATTTTTCTTAGACAAGAACTTACCTATAGTCACGAAATAGTCACAAGATTAATAAAACTGAAACATTGAACAGGGCCGGATTTATAACTAAAGACACTGACATTTGGAGCACAAACGGAAGATCATTTCTTCCTCCTTTTTCCTAAGTTGGCTCTAAATTCTCTAGATGTAAGGAAATTTCTTTAGGTCTGGCAACGCTGACCACAAATCTCTTTCTCTCTCCGCCCTACTTACTGCCGCCCATACATACAGGGGATAAAATCTGCCGCATAAGCTATAAAGTGATGTGTATCATTATAAGAATTCTTTGTAAAGTTTATTCGTTTGAAAATTTGTTATTTTAGGCCCCAAAATTAACGATAACCTCAAAAATAAAAATAATAACTTTAAAAAATAGCACACCTCGTAGGAAACGACTACAATATATTACTCCAAATGTGTAAGGACATTATTGTAGGAACTGTCCAAGTAATGAAGTACTATCCGCATGATTGTTGAAAAATGAAACATTGAACAGGGCCGGATTTACAAATAATGATATTGACATTACAGCAAAAAATTAAGATCTTTTTTTTCCTTTTCGTTTAAGCTGGCTCTAAAGTCTTTAGGTCTAGGGAAATTTCTCTAAATCTCGACGGCATCTTCAGTGATGACTGGGCAGGTGCTGAGTCGTAACTGATGTAACATCGTCAGCAAAGAACGGCGAAACGTTTGGGAAAGTAAAATTCCACGGACCACGGCCAAAAAGCCCGGAAGAAAACACCGCATCCATATATACCGGTCGTGAAAGCCTAAAAACTTATTTAAATCTGGCAACGCTGGCTAAAAATCGAACGTGTTAGTAGACATCTCTCTCCCTCCTACTTACTGCCATCTGGTGAATGTTTCCAGTAGGAGTAACTTTCAAAAGGCTTCGAAAGAGAACCATTTAGTAGTAGCCGATAGTATTAAAGCTGCTATTTCGAAATATTGTGATAATGGCTACTACGGTATGCATATGCTAGATGTTTGCCAGTTTTTTTGACAAACTATCCTGACCAAAATTTATAATTAATACTTGTCGATTAGTATTAAAAAATTTATTCTTACTGAGTGTCCTACGACACCATACAGCTCTTTTTTAGATTAAAATTACAGTACTTACTATAGTATATCAGTTTCAGTTATATTGGTTCTTAAAGTTATAGCACAGTCTGAACAAAGAGTTAATATAGAAATAATTTCGTTAATCATAACCGAGTGTATATTCGTTTGATTTGATTCTAATTTTTGTTTATAATTACGTTTATCACTTCTCTCGGTGGTATATCAAACGGGACCAATTTACTGTTACCGGCGACCTGATTTTTAATTTTCTTTTTTTAATTAATTCTAAAATTTTTTTAATGAGTAGGTAGCCACTTATGTGTTCGACAATTTCAGAATCATTGCTGTGACAATACATAGGTACGTTATGAATGGGTTGTTATAAACACTACCGGTGTACGTAATTGAGGAATTTTTTAAAATGAATTTAACTTTTTTTCTATTGAAAAGAAATATTATTAATTGGTCTTTATCCATTTCTATTTAAAAAAATAATATATATAGAATATTGAATTCCTTGTACAAAATATGGAAAATAGGTATGCTAAAAGGAAACGGCCTTTTTAATTTTAAAACCGTAATCATTACAAAACACATCAAGGTGAATGCGATCTTAGAAAGATAGATGAGGTTAGTAATGAAGAGATTTTAGAATGAATAGGAGAACAGAGCACTCTATGGAAGTCAATAAGTAATAGGCGAAATAAGTTGGTAGGACACCTCCTCAGGCATGAAGGTCTAGTCAAAGACATATTAGAAGCAGAAACAGGAGTTAAGAGGACTAGAGGTAGACCTAGGTTAGATTACTGTTTGCAAATAGTTAAAGATGTGGGATGTTGTTGTTTTAGAGAAATGGGCAGATTAGCTCAGGATAGGATATAATGGAGATGCGTGTCCAACCAGTCTTAGTACTGACGACCTTATGATGATGTCAACGTAGGTACTTCCCGATGATCTCGCGTTCACGTTTGTTTTAGTTTGGTCTATCACTATCGTGAAAGTGAACAAGGTATACTCTATTTACTTTCTCTAGCGATGGTCCCCTTCCAATGTCGTGGATGCGCGCTAGCAAAATTGTAGGTAGGGAGAAAAGCTCGTTATACTCTCGACTCTTGTTCATTAAACATACTTTTTCATACAGTACCTGCCAAAAGTTTTGTTCAATCATGAATAGTAGTGCGAGTCGAAACAAAGCCTTTAATATGTCTTCAAATATAAATAAATATCTCGTCGATATTTTCAGTAGTAATTGGTACCAATAACAGCACATTTGAGCAATGCAATTGTAGTGGATAAAATGGTCAATTTTTTCGTGCAGTACTGTACGGATTATACGCTCCTCACCGGTTAAGAGTTTGGCCGAGAGTTGTCTCCTTTCTTTTCTGGTCTAGTGCTGTTCTTTTCTACTTTGCGCCGGTCAAACTGAAGGTCACATCGCTACAAAAACAACGAAGTATATCATTGCCATCATTTCTTTGTAAGGTGTAATAGCGTGAATGATTAGGTCTCATTATCGGTAAATTAGCGCAGTTCCTTGTGCAAAAGAAGTTCATTACCTTGCGTGATAGCCTTCGATATAGGGTGGTGGCCAAAACAGCGAGGAAAACAATCGCGTGCCCCTGCAATACAGGTAATGAATTTTCTCTTGAAAGATTACGACTTTTTCGTTTTTCCTTCCCTCTTTCTGTAAGCAGTAATGCTACTACCATTTACCTACCTACCCATCGGGCACGTCGTGATGTCGATGCTTGATGCACTGCATTGCATGATGTCTGCACCGCCAACTCGTTTACTAAATTCCTTCCGGATAATGAATAGGTGCAGGAAACGCTAATTACCTTCCTGCAATTGAAGGCTTACTTGTCGATAGCTGACTAACAAACTCAAAAACTAATAACTCTCTTCATCTAAATCACGGCTTCGACCATCTAAAGAATATAAAGATTCACCTTAACAAAAATGTATCAGAATTAGCGGTAGCTTTGTATTGTTTATAGATGACATTTCACTACTTTTTTTGGAATACTAATATAACTGAAATTATAATGAACAACCTCTATAGTACCTGTTGGATTCATAAGAAAATGTCTTCGGTTAAAACGTACAGCATTTTAATATATTACGTTTATTTTTTATAATATAAAATAACCAGTACAGATAGGTGTGCATAGATCTCAAGTCATTCAAAATTTTACTTTCTTCCTTATTTGTCATTCCTTGCTAATCTATCTTTGTGTTGTTGTAGAGCACTTTTTATTTTCCAGAGACTTGTTCTTTGTTGTAATAGTAAGTTTTGATTCGGCCATTAAGGATGAGTTCTAGTTCAATGAAAACTTTTTCAATTATTAAAATATCTGTTGCAAGGTAACATAGTTTTCTTCCTTGCTGTATGTGAGTGCTCACTTCAATCGATTCATTACAAGCGACATATAAATAAACATAATCTTACTATTAGTAGAATACTTGTAATTACTGTCTATAGTTGACTACAATGTAGTTAGTACCTAAGCTTTCAAATATCTTTAGTTAAAGATACAGTAGTCACATTGAATGCATGAGAATAATAAGATCAAAAATTAAAAATAGTATGTATGTATATTTACGTATATAGTATAAGGAAAAAGTAAACTTCGACTTGATTTGAACGACACATCCAATAAAAGTTCATTTTAAATGCATGCTTGCTTTAACAAACTTATTCTATGTAAATTGAACTCGCTCCAAACTTTACACGAATATTCCGATCTTAAGCATTGAAAAGTTTGATTTGCAGGAGGAACTGAAAATCGGTTGAATTTTCATCGTTTGAAAACACATTTAAGCTTCTTTAAAGTACAATGGGCATACCGTTGGCCCCGGTGTAAATCGAATAAACGTTTTGTTGCCACCCATGCACGGGATAAAATCTGTGGAATAAGCTACAAAGAGATGTATATTAAGTATAATAAAAATTCTTTGTAATGTTTATTCGTTTGAAAATTTACTATTTCATTTCCCAAAATTAACCATAATAGAGAAAATAACATTGAAGAAGACCGAAACTTTAGGTAAATGACAAATCCCACTCCCTATTAAAAATTCTACAAAATATGACTGTAAAGGTGTAAATATTTCATCGTAGGAAGTAAAGGGTCCACCTTATAAATATTTAACTGATCCACATACCAAACCTAGCACAGCTACACTAGGGTGGAAGGAAGGATTTCTTGGAATCTCTCCTTTCGTCAGACGGATTGGTCCCAAGAAGCCACTGTAGTGTCTAAAAGGCAAGTAACCCCCAGGTTCGGACCTATCCAAACCATTAACTGTTTAACTAAGCAATAAATTGGGCACCCCGCTGCACAGCCTGCTATCCATCTATCATACGGGCTATCAATTGCCCCTTCGAGCCCGACACCAATTGCAGAGGTTGGAGCCGACGCTAGATTTATGGGCAAACTCCGCTCCAGATGTACCAGTATAGGCACTCCGCTGGCTGTCGTATATACGCTATCTCTGGACATCCTTCAGCCTCCTGGCTGACCCGGGCTACTTGTATAAATGTGTAGCCCCCTTTATGGGTCAGACTGCACATCGCGTCTACGGATAGCTGCTCTCTTCTACACTTTTCATGTTGTAACCCCCTTAATGTGTCAGGCTACCTCCAACTCTGTAACCCCGGATTATGCACACCATTATGCCAGGACAATTAATTCACCTTGGACATGGGCGAAGGGGGCGACCACCCAGAGTACTGTCGAATTTTTGACGCCTGTCAAGATTCCTACTCGATTGTCACTGAAAATGTAGGTGACCGCACCGTGAAAGCCTCCCTTTAGAAGGACAAGCTATGTCGGTGGGGGCGGGTTCTCTTCCCCCACGTCAGCCTGTGGTGGTCTTACAACGCATTCGAATGCTAGCGGCCGCGTACTTTCCTCTCGGGCCTTCCATGGTTTGCTACAACACACCGAACGGGTGCCTCGGGACCTCCGTTAGTCTACTTCTCACCTGTACTTTGCCTCCAGATGCTCGGAGGTCCTTTAACTTCGCCTAAACATGGATATCGATACTGAGCCCCCTCCCCTACTAAAATAAGGTGAGAGACCTGGGGGGATGTAAAGTGTTTAGGGTTCCGAGTTTGAAAAGAAAACCCGCACTACGCAGCAATACCGAGCAGCATGGCCTAGAGGTTTAGACCATTGCTTAGCATTCGGGATCTATGGTTTTCTTGGATCACTTAGGCAAATGCTGGGGCAGTAATATTCCACAGATAATCTTTCATTTTTTTCCTTCTGTCTTTATTTCGTCCTTCTCATCTTTCTCACCCGAACTACCACCCCCGTCCTACCTTCCGGCGTAGTCCTGTTTTTCCAGCATTAGTGGCTGGTGGGAATGAAACACCCAAAACACCCAAAAGTTTTTTTTTTACGCAGCAAGTTGAGATAATGTAAGATTGTAAAACAGCTGAAGTTAGGTACGAGCCTCAGTCTTAGACCGCGTTCACACGAGAACGAGTGCGGAAAACTCGATTGCTGCGAACTCAGGATGAGACATTAAAATTTAAATGGTACTGTTACCTTATACGCTATACAGCGCGCCATCTCTTCAATATAACAAACAAATTGTAATTACACAAACAGTTTCCCTTTTACTGTATGTTTTACTTATAGGAGCATAAGAAATATAGAAACTAGGATGTCAACATCCTAGAAATAACGCATATAATAGAGTAGGTAATTGGAAATATGATTTCTAAAGAAAAAGAAACCTCTTTTTATTTTGAGCATATGCGGTTCTCGTTGCTTGGTATTATTTGTTCCAAGAATTAAAATTTGCTTCTGAGATACCATTGTGCTCGAATATCTGCAGACATTATTGTTTTCTCATATTTCGTAACATTTGTATTTGAACAAGAGCCGATCCATTATCAAGTTGAGTACAATCAGAAATGTTTTCGAGCGGTATAATTTGCTTTATACGGACCTGTATTTCTGAGTTTGCAATTTATTTTAATCCACGGTGGAAAATAAAAGCGTTTACGTACCTCCTTCATCTCCTTTTTTAAAACGTATTATCATAAGAAACGACGCACAATGGCACTCTCAAGGAGACATTTTCATACCTTCGATGATATTTTTGGTTTTATACTTGTTCTTGTGACGAGACAGTTTGCCAACGTTTATCCCTGTTAGCTATTTATTTTCCGAGAAATCCAAAGCTACTCATTTTTATTATTAAGTCTGAAAGAGAACGCTTTCTTATTTTCGTGGAAGGCAAAAATATCAATATTTCTGTTCTTCAAATATCGTTTTTTTGCAGCAAAAGTATTAACGTTGTCAATTGCAAAACTTTTAATGAAAATGAACCTTATAAGGAGACAGTAAACTGAAATAATTTTTAGGATCTTTATATTTTAATGTTCACAAATTATGCTTTCTTGACAAGTAGTTATCATCAACATCATAAGGTCGTCAGTCCTAAGACTGGTTGGACACGCACCTCCACTCTTTCCTATCCTGAACTAATCTTCGCATTTCCCTAAATCTAAAACATCCCACATCTTTAATTATTTGCGAACAGTAGGTAATCTAATCTAGGTCTAACTCCCGTTTCTGCCTCTAATATGTCTCTGACTAAACCTTCATGCCTGAGAAAGTGTCCTGCCAACCTATCTCGCCTATTTCTTATTGACTTCCATAGAGTGCTCTGTTCTCCTATACTTTCTAGTACCTCTTCATTTCTAACCTTCTCTATCCACGGTATCCTCATCATTCGTCTGTAATACCACATTTTGAACGTTTCTAAACTTTTTTTCCGCTGCGCCTACTCTCTGTGTTTCGCACCGGTACAGCGCCTTCCACCAAACAAACTCCTTTAAGAACCTTTTTCGAAATTCTAAATTAACCGTTCGCGAACATAGAAGTGACTTCTTTTTATTGAAGGCGACTTGACCCTGCGCTATCCTCTGCTTTATATCCCTACTACTCCTTCCGTCCTGACTTATATAACTTCCTAGATACCTAAAATCAGCCACTTCTTCTAATTTTTCGTCTCCTGTCTTTATATTCACTCTTTTCCTACTGTTTTTTTTGTTTTATTTCTATTAGTTTCATACAGTACTGTTTTGTTAATACCGCTTCCATTTTATTTAAAGCTATCTCTAACTCCTCCTTGCTAGATGCTAGTATCATATGCAAATCTAAAGTAATCTAAGTATTGTAGTTTTATTGTAACAAAATTTGCATGTGGTCTAAATTCTAACCAATTAACTTTCAGTCCAAATAATATATATTTCATGCTTGAGAACCGTCCATTTTGTGGGGCGCAGCAGGTTTTTTTGTATGGTATTTTACATTTATAAGTATTTAATCTTAGTTCAAACTACTTCAAGTTGTTAAGATCTTTATTGTTATACTAGTATATATGTATAATTGTAGATTAATTACATATATTTTCATAAACAAAACAAGTGACTTCTTTGGAATGTGACAGATATTACATAGTAATGGCACGCTTCATTTCAAAACAAAACTTTCTGTTGTGATGAGATTTTAGGCACTTGATGCATCTAATAAAAGGAAATGGAAGTTAAAGACAATTCCTGTGCTCACATTGGTCGTTAAGAACGAAAGTATAGGTCAAACAAAATTAAAGCTATATCTATTATTTAGTTGATTTGGAATGCCTTTTTGTCTTTCGTTGACTACCACCACCCATGATGAGGATCTTCATGGACAAATACTCGATGAATGACTGGAACATGCACTTTTTTAAGGTGAAAATGATGGTCGTGTAAGACTTTTAGCGGAACTTCAACCTGATGATGTTCACTAAAAAATATTTTTACTGATTACTGTTTTATATTTATGCATTTACTAATAGGCTTACTAAGCATGTGGTGCTGAAGGAAAACTACAAACTGATGAAAGCAATGCCAGTACAGCCAACTGAAATTAAAGCAGTATATTTATTTCAAGTTGTAAGATTTTGTACATTGAGATAGGTACGTAGGACCCTAAGCTAGCCGGGAAAGGCTATAAAGGGGAAAACCATGAGGTGTCTAGATTGTATTGACTGACGATCGGCTAACGTAGAGGCCAGCCAATAAAATCTAAGCACCACTGTATTGATGCCACACAATAGGCTTTACTTCTTTCGTCTACAATTACAGTAAAAAGTTAAGGAACTTCACGGTTTCCTTATTCGCGTTTTCATTATTCGCTGGTGAAAAAATTGCAACCCAGTTCCTGTATCCGCGGTTAAAAATTTCATTATTCGCGGTAAACAGAAAAGGATTAGATGTCATTTATTAAGGCGATTGACCGCAATAGACCGCTCGTGCCTAGTGTGAATTTTTCCGAAAACAAGGGTTTCTATTCTAAACATTGAGATTTAACGCTGCGAGATAAATATTTAATTTTTTGAATGGTAACAAACAAAGGTTCACACTAACTCGGTACGTTTTTAGTTTTCAATAATATGGTCATTAAAAGCGTTTACAAGTGTTTAAAGTTGATGCTTCTTGTAGGACACGCATTTTCAATAGAAATTAAAAAATTTAAAAATACCCTTCGACAAGCTTTAGAACAAAGCCTTATCTATCTTACAACAAAATTTCAAACCTCTGTTCCAAATATTAAACTCATGATATCTAGAACCGATAAGCATGTTTTTACTCTACGGCGCGTGTACTACTGAATCCCCTTAATGTAGCTGCTTTTAGAAAAAATATAACCGAGCAGAAAAGGATTCGGTATTATTTTTCAATGTATCAGCATCTTTTGAGTACTATTGGCTCGTGCCGAGGTGACTTTTATAAATGATGTAACCGAGTGGACTAATTTCAAAATTCAAAGCAACTCTTGCCTAAAGCTGATTATAACGATTAATTTTAATTGCGAATTTATCAATACATTGATTTTATTTTGATACATATTGTTTTTATTTTGGAACCTTAGAACGTATCCCCTATGATTCCATACTAATTACCATTCCACATTCACGGTTTGGTTTCTGTATTCGCGGCATTTTTATGGAATAAAGAGCTTTTACTGTATTACAAAAATTACGTAATGATTAAATAAAACTTACCACAATGAATTTAAGAGAAGGCATCTTGTAGTAAATAATACCTAACGCTTACAACCTGTGATAGGAAAAATCTGAAGTATTATGTTCTATTGATAACGGTCTGTAAATTTATATAAATTGAATGGCAGCCCCTCCAATTCATCCAAATATGCATATACTTGTAAAGATTATCTTTTACTTCTAGAAAGCCGTCCGAATTATTGCAGCGAGAGAGCTCTCAACCGTATGTCACGTTAACGTCTTTTAATGAATTCGTCGCGTGGACATTTGCAATTCAAAACAATTTATTTCATAATCGAAACAAAATTTAAGTTGTTATATGAGTTTTCCAAAACACAATCAACGGACAACTATTAAAAGTGAAATATTGTCGGAGTACTTACTGTGTATTAAATTATATATTAAAGTCCTCAAACAGTAACACAATTTTATTGTCTGACGAATAATAATTCAGTAAAACTTTTAAGGTTTTGACAATTGATTTGTAATCATAAATTTGTAATTAACTTTGAAAAGAATACTGAAACAAATAAGTAAATGTAATACGGTATTATTGACACTTTAGCCAGTAGAGTGTGTATTATATGGTGTGACTAACAAAAAAGGAAAATCAAATTAGTTATGTAATGTAGTTTGTGACATTCGAAGATTTATTATCCTGACACCAAATGGTCTAACAAAAAATGACTAGTCATTATCGCCGTTTCAAAGACAGACACGTAGACCTATCAAATGGCATTATCATTATCATAGGGTCGCCAGTCCTAAGACTGGTTGGACACGCACCTTCACTCTTTCCTTTCCTGAGCTAATCTTCACATTTCCCTAAAACTAAAACATCTCAAATCCCTAACTATTTGATGTGAACGGCAATATTATCTAAGTCTACCTCTACTCCTCTTAGCTCCTGTTTCTGGTTCTAATATGTCTCTAACTAGCCCTTCATATCTGAAGGGGTGTCCTCTACCAACCTTTCTGACTTATTTCTTATTGACTTCCATTGCGCCCCCTGTTTCCTATTGGCAAACCCTTTTATCTGACATAGTAGGACGTGTTTCTAGCTAAAATGTACCTTGAAAACATCCCGTTCGTGTTTTTTTTATTTAATAAATTATGGGATCATATTCAAAAAGAACGAGTTTGATGTTGTAATATGTACTCATTTATGTAACCAAACTATCTTACATTTATCGCTTACAATTCCTTTAGTCATAATGGATTTTGAAGTTACTATCAAGTCAAAAATATTGTTTTTTGTATTTTTATTTAATTTCACCCCATCTGGCTTTGATCTTCATAATAATAAAATAATCATAAATTCGGTTAAACCCTTTTCCAGTTTTAGAGAAATAACACGTGTGGACACACATCCCGAACGACGTACACCAGATAATTTAATAAATCAAGACGGGCACATGATTGAGTTTCGTAGTCGTCCACCAGCTTTGATCTAATTACTCAAACGTCAATTCGTGATTTTTCCCAAATGTTTTTGATATTATTCTTGCCTGGAAATTGCAGGGAGTGGAACGAATTTCTAAGTTTTTAATGAGCTATTCTGCTGCAATATTCGTTATAATTTTTATTAAAAGTACCCCAGATAATGAGCTGTCAATGATTGAGAACAGTTGCCATTTTAGCAGCCGCGTTATATTAGCGCTTTTAGTTGTTGCAAGCGTCAAGTGACGAAAACGAAACACTTGCACCTACTTGTGACCTTCGCAACAGCTGGTACACAGACAGGTCAGTTGCACGTGTGACGATTATTAGCAGTAGGGTGCACTCCGTCATCATTGCAGAGCAGTTTGTACCTTTGGTAAAGCTATTACCTTCATGTTTATGCATATCACTGAGTAGTGCGAGATGACTCATTCTATTCCTTTTCGTGTATCTTCTCCCTTTATTTATTTCGGGATACTCATCAGACATAGTGTATAGGTACGTTAATAAGTGAGATGATAGTCAGACTGTGACATGCAGACAGACGTATGGTTAGATGGACGAACTTACATACCGAATCCATAAGGGTTCCTAGATAGAGATGCTATCAACCTTCAATAAATCGTTATGTAGAAATTATCCGTAGCATTTGCAAAATTTTAGAAATACGTAAATGAATTACACCGTTTTGTTAAACACAGACAAACGTATTTCGGGTATTGCAACTTTTTGTCGACCCCTTTGGCATCGGATATGACTTCATTGGCAATTATTTATTGTTGGAACTAGTTATAAATTCCTGAATTTGTTTAATGCAAGGAGTGGCATTTATATTTCCGTAAAAAGGCATAGAATGTAGCTGTGCGCGAGTCATAATGGTGAACAGATTTGTTCGGTGAATTATGTAAGTACGTTAGACCGAAGTTTATATGCAAAATAGGCTCATCGCTTATGCTAGACATAGGAAGGAAGTTTACGGGCCAGTTTAACTAACTTGCTTGTTGCTCATTCATGTCCTCGAGCTGTTTAAACGAAAAGTGAAACTACATGGAAATTGTGACCATTTTTATTAATATTAATACTAATAATATTGCCATCTTAATGTACATTCCTAAAGAAGAGTTCAATGTCGCAATCTTATTTATATGCATATTATATATATATTTGTGAAGAGAAAAACTTCCGGCGATAGATTGGAATTTTACTTTAATATTGTAAACAATAAATTTCGCGGTGAAAATAGTTTGCTTTCAACAGCTATAAAACATTAACATTCTTTCAGTTCATATTAGTCACATCTGGCTCGTTTGTACTTCATATACCGGTAGGGAACATGTTAAATGTTAACAATCATCCCTTCGACAATGCAGTTCTGTTTGCGAATTTCGATATAATTGTAATTGTAATTGTGTTAGACATACTCATGTATGTAAAATTGACAGAATGTGACTTAAAAGTGTTATTTCTAATTTTTTTATAAACTAGTTTCGCGATAGCATTCATTAGGTGATGTTTTCATCGAAAATATTAAATATTATGTAATATTTTCCGATGTTTTACATCACTTCTGTACATCTTTCATATCTATATAATATACTAAATTCCCAATAGGACCCTAAAAAGAATTTGAAAATTGCTGACTATTAAATTGAAAAATAGTATTTGAAACTCATTGAAATTCCTAGTGGTTAATATTCAATATTAATTTGAAAGTTTATTCTCATGTTTTATCCACTATATGAATGAGAAAAAATTTGTTGTTGTTGTCACACCCTTGCTGGAAGTTTTCCTTCATTAATTTCAATAAAAATTGTTAATAAATTTTCAAATAAATATTTAGAAATAGTGTCAAGTGGAAGCGATTTCTGCCATAAATATAGTTATAGATTAATAATATAAATTAATATTTACAGAAATTTTGATGGTATCAATAATATCTGAAAATATGACACCATATTAACATTCAATCATTTTATTTCTACTTCTTTGATAACAGATAGATACAATTCGCACATTGTGGATTATTTGATAATACACAATTAAGTGTTAACTGTTGATCTTTCGCAATTTTGTTGATATACCAAACATTCCGTTTTCGATAGTTCCCTTCGTGTGGAGTCGGTAACTTCTAAAGCAAACATAACTGATATCGAACGATATACGTAACTAGTGCATGCAGATAATGCAATCTGCTCTTACACCATTAGACAATCACACAGGAGGAGTTAATACTAATTTGCTAATTTCACCCTGCAATATAGACTAAATCTATAGATGTTCCAGTAGTCTTGGACTGCTTTATCAAAGAGGAATTTGCAAAATGTGTTATCTACTTATACTTTTGAACATTTTGTAGTTAGCCATCAGGATTCACAGTAACGTCTTGCAATCGATTCAATTAGACAAGTTAAAATATCACGGAATAGTAAAAACCAATCAGGTCGCGATACACTGTCTCTTATTTGAATAATTCTGTAGATGTTCCAGTGGTTTTGTGCTGCTTTATAAAAGAAGAATTTAAAATTGTGTTATCTTCTTATACTTTTGAACATTTTGTAGTTAGCCATCAAGATTTACAAATATGAGACCTTCGATCTTATTAAATTTCGTTAGTGTCTCACAGTCGATTCAGTTGGACAAGTTAAAATATCATGGAACTGCAGAAGTCAATCAGATGACGATACACTGTCTCTCTATTTGGATATTGCATAAATTCGCATACACTTCAAAAGCATAATTGGTTTAACAAAATAATTCGAAGTGGTCTGTATTCTGTCGAAACTGCCAGACGCGGATCGCGATTTCGATCTTTTTGGATCTCATCAGCGCGTCGCGGGCAGCTCCGACAGAACAGAGACCAACCTTTACCTGCTGTCTTAACAGCGCGTTTAGGGATTAGTTTCAGCAAGAAGATATCCATATTTTTAAATGGACCTTGTTGGAGCATACGTAATCCTCAAATGTAGCATCGTACAACAGATGGCGCTCACCACGCCATTTGTGGTATTTTCATAATTGGTTTGGTCAGTAACTCATAGAGACCGCCTGCATCGAAATCGTGATTCGCGTCTGTCAATCTTTAGATAAGGCTAAAACTGCGTAGACTAATTGTAGCATAAAATAGTTTAGACGAAAAGTACCCTGCATCAATTTATATTACACTAATTTTCTAACGTATAGGAGTAAATTTTAAAGCAAGTTGACCTTTCTTACGTTAGCGTTTGCCTTCTCGTAAAATTTCATATGCATAAAGTCTTCTAAATTTAGATCAACCACTGAACTACTACAACTGACCAACATTACAACGGTTATAAATTCATTACGGCATATACAATAGGCATTATTACGTCCATATTCAGGTTTGCCTGAAAACGACTGTAAATTACTAGACCATTTTCATGCAAATAATCTTTACCACGCACTTGAACTATACGCAACGGGGTCTCTTGCGAGGGTCCATAAAAATGAATCGTTTCCATGTGTGCACTTTGTCACGCACAAAAAGTTTACAACAGAGCCATTAATTTAACCTACAGTCGTGTTAGTCGCTTTCAGTTTTGAAAGATGTGGTGGTCATGTAATACATTTTATGAATAATATGCCGTGGAGGTCACCACGGCTCTCTTTTACACCTCTGTTCAATACATGCGCGGTTTCAAAGCTTTAGCTTTCTTGTAAATTAAAGCACAAGTGTTTGTTTTCATGCAATTGCAATAAAAGTCAAAAACATCCAAGAAAGTATACGTTTTTAGGACGACACGTAGAACTGTCAAATCTGTGTTCAGGTAGAAGTTAGACTCACGTGGTGCAAAGTAGTGGGTTAGGCCGCAAGGACCTCTTGAACTTCCTTTAGAAATAGTGAAAATGGGTGGGTGTTGATAGTTACTGACATTATGGACTAGACGGGGAGATGATCTAAAACCATTATAAGGAAACTTGGACCAAGGCAGACAAACCAACGGTTGTTTTCTCGAACACTGCGCTATAATCTAACTACTAGACCTGTAGTTTATGATGTTTTTAGAACGACACGTAGAGCTGTCAAATATGTGTTCAGTTAGAAGTTAGACGCACGTGGTACAGAGTGGTGGGTTAGTCTGCAAGGACCTCTTCAACTTCCTTTAGAAATAGTGAAAATGGGTGGGTGTTGATAGTTACTGACATTATGGACTAGACGGAGAGATGATCTAAAACCATTATAAGAAAACTTGGACCAAGGCAGACAAACCAACGGTTGTTCTCCCGAACACTGCACTATGATTTAACTACTAGACCTGTGGTCTATCTATCACAGGGTGAAATTTGGGATATTGCTACACCTACGCTTTCTTTGTGTACGTAACCAGACGCAAAAATATAGCATTTGAATAAATAATAAATGAAAAGGTGATAAATGCTCAAACCACATCAGAAAGATTCCCAGCCACACCCTTATATCCTTATCCTGCCGTTGCTTCACCACTTCATCTTTGAGATCCGCGCTAAGCAGGGGCTTGTGCAGAGTGTCATCGTGAAGCCGCAGTACAAATACATTTTGTATCTAAACACTTTGATAAAGCTATTGAAACATCTTCGTATATGACAGTTCAGAGCACATAAAGTTATTTTATGATGACCTGCCAAAAATGTCGGTATTTTAGGCAGATCAAGGGAGTGAACCTACTGTATAGAATCTTTATACAATACCAAGGTGCTGGGTGGTCCGCTGCGCAATAGGCAGTGTTCTTACAATTTGCGCATAGGCAATGAGATTTTGTTTTCGTTTAGTGTTTGACAAAAGGGTAGTAACGAAATCGATGCGCAGTTGCTCATAGCGCAGCGGACCGTTTCTTCCTATCCTATCCATTATTAGTGATGATGATTTCTTTCTAATGTTCTTGACTCGAACACAAAAAATTGGTTTCATTGCGTAAACAACAAGAAATTAATAAAACTCTGATAAACCTTTAGCAAAATCCAAAACTGGCAACATTGGTATGAAATAGAAAATTAACAGAATTGGACTTAAAATGAAAAATAGAGGAGCGTTTAACGGAACTACCCCAAGGTCTAATGGAAACCTAACTTTCAGAAACAATTTCATAATTACATCAGAATTTTGAGATGTATTAGTAACTTTAAAGTGCTTTTCTAATGCACTAATACAATCAATTAAATTGTCGTTACATTGGCAGAAATATTGCTCCTTCATAATTAACTAGATACACATACCTACGTCCCTCATCATTCAAAATTAGAAACAGAAATAACTAGAAGAAATTAATGTTTTTTTACAACACATGCCATGTATCGTATGTGATTGGTTGTTATTTTTGAATAATAAATAATTTACTGCCAAATAACTGTCATACGCTTTTTTTTCCTTATTGGGCACAAAATAGACAATGGAAAGCTTCAACCATACACGTAATAACACAAAATTGGTTTTTATTAGAATTCACCTTTTCAAACAAGGAAGGTTCTGGAAATGATTGATTTATATATTAACGAATATTTTATTAGTATTCACAGTTTGATGATATATTACAAATCGAATATGCAGTCAAGTTGATTTCATGTGGGTACGTTGCACAAATAAATTATTTAAATGCTTTTTTTCCCATACTGGATTATACCTACTTATTTAAATAATTCACACAAAGCTTATTCCGATGGGCAAATGGGCATGGTATGTATTATTACGTTGTCAGCTAAGGTAGATATATTACTGTATTAATTTTGTCGTGTCGCCTTTAATAAAAAGATGCTTGCGAATAGTTAATTTAGAAATTCGTAAAAGGTTGTTAAAGGTGTATGTTGGAGCGCAGAGTTGCACGGGTGCGAAACATGAACAGTGGGAGCGGTGGAAATTAAAAGGTTAGAAGCGTTCGAAATGTGGTGTTACAGGCGAATGATGAGGATAACATGGATACAAAGGTTTAGAAATGAAGAGGTATTAGAAAGAACAGGAGAACAGAGGACTCTATGGAAGTCAATAAGAAATAGGCGAGATAGGTTGGCAGGACACCTTCTCAGGTATGAAGGTCTAGTCAGAGACATATTAGAGGCAGAAACGGAAGTTAGGAGGATAGAGGTAGACCTAGGTTAGAATACTGTTCGCAAATAGTTAAGGGTGTGGGTTGTTCTAGATTTAGGGAAATGTGAAGTTAGGCTCAGGATAGGAAAGAGTGGAGGTACGTGTCCAACCAGTATTAGGACTGATGACTTTATGATGATGATGGTGAATTTTGTAAAATGTAAAATTAACAAAAATTACACAAAGACGTTTATTAAAAAATGAAATTTATTATCAAAACTTAAATTGTACTGTACACAGAGAGATTATTTTAAGAATAATAAAAGCTTTTCTGGTGATTATTAGTGCCATCCGTGGTGATGATGGTGAGGGTCATGGTCGTGGTGAACTATTCTTCCGCCATATATCGGTACGTGGACATTTTTAAGAAGAACATGATGCTCTTGTATTACTTTTACAGGTACTTTAACAACATGGTGTTCACTAGAATTTTAAAAACACCAACATTTAGTAGGGACTTCAAATTTTGTTTGTCTATAATACTTATTGTTACTAAGAACGGATTATAAGTACTTTGTCAGTAATTTAACAAAGGCACTAGAGATCGACCGCGCCGACCTATGACGTGCTGATGAAACTGATAATTAATACTTACTATCCTACTATGTGTCCACCCGGGGTAGGAAGACAATTCGAAACTGCAATGAAGGCTAAGAAAACGACCTAAAAATTAAACGAAAACTGATTAATAATCGAGCATATCAAGAATAATTTAGAAGTAGATGGTATAATGCAATAATATTTAGTACCTAATATAATTACGATACACAAACAAGAAATAAAAAATTATAATAGCTTTGACGCCGGCCCTGGCGAACTACAAATTGTTGCAGCGTGCAAATGATTGTATGTTTTGTTAAAGGTTGTAAAGATGTCATAAAAATCGAAACAAAATTTCCACACTGATTTCTTTATGGAATTAACAGATATAGTGTAAAGTTAGGGTACAGTTCCATTGTACCACAACTAGATGCAGGCCCGTATTCAAACAAATAGTACGTTCAAATTTACAAAGTCGATTTGCGTGCTTGATTGTCATTGGATTGCAAAACGTTATTATACTTTTTTGTTGTATTTTGTGTTATTGATTATAAACGTCACACACTGTCTAATGACAGGATAAACAACGGAACAACCATAGCAGTAAAGGGTAAATGGCTGGGGAAGAAATGGTTTAAAATTTAATAAATA
>NW_020438881.1:45054-46424 GCF_000699045.2 Agrilus planipennis | reverse complement strand
TTAACTATTTGCGAAGAGTAATCTAATCTAGGTCTACCTCTACCCCTCCTAACTCCTGTTTCTGCCTCTAATATGTCTCTGACTAGACCTTCATGCCTGAGAAGATGTCCCGATGTTTATATAACTGTATGCACAATTGGTAAATATTGAACCAAACAAGACAACATTTGAAAATTCTGTGGTTCGGCATTTATCTGCAGCAATAAACTCACTGAAGCAATATTATCCGGATATGGATAATCGTCAGTCCAGTTCTTGGATATTAAGACGATTTACTACGGATGATAACATTATTACAAGCAAAGACGTAGCGGCCAAAGTGGAATATTTTGGACTACGCCAGAATACTACTTGCAGATTAGAATTTCAAAATTATGATCTTAGCACATTTTGGTGAAAAACTGGTGCCGAATATCCTGCTTTAGCTAACACAACTTTAAAAATGCCAATACATTTTACCACCACCTATAGATGTGAAAGTGGTTTTTCAACTGTGGTTACACTGAAGACAAAGACCAGAATCCTTCTAATTTTGTACATGACTTAGGATGCGCTTTAAGCGAAATTAAAGCTAACATAAAAAGAACTTGAAAAATGCAAAATAATACCAACCATTACACTAACTATTTTTACTTAATTTATTGTTTAGGTATATAAAATTGTAAGACTGATGTGCAATTTGTGATTATTAAAGATATTTGTATTTGCTTGTGTTGTTTGTATTGATAACATTTTAAGGTCAGGGTAAAATCAGTTTTCCTAATAGGTCACAGGGGTAACAATATTAAAAAGATTAGGAACCACGGCGATAGGTATTTTTTGTACCTATCAGATTGGTCGAATGATGAGTAATCAAATTTTTTAACAAATGAATACCTTTCCGGTTGCTTGTGTTTTTAGAATTATTCATATCCGTCTTAATTACTGACGTTTCATTGAGCCGAACATTTGTTTATAAATAAGAAAATAATTTCACTTTCTTATTCCGGCCGCGCGAACTCAGACGTCTCTCCTTGCGACACGCCATTTCCTTTCCATGTTCGATCGCTCTACCTCATTTGCATTTTAATTCAATTATCAGCCCAATTATTCAAAACAAGCCGTATATTAATTCTACCAGTTAGTTAGAAGGATACTTCAAAGGATTCAAATTTCCATATTGCCTTAATGTCGCTGCCACCTAAGAGGCGTCTTCACCTAAAGTATTCCCACAACAAATGTTATTTATATCCGTACCCATTTCCGTTAGTGTTATTTCAATTCATTTACTGATTAATTATGTAAGCAAGTACCTACATAACCCTGGAGGTTTCACGAGTCTTCCTACATGATTTTACTCAAAACATCCCTGTATCCTTAGTTATAATGTA
>NW_020438881.1:35530-44171 GCF_000699045.2 Agrilus planipennis | reverse complement strand
CGAATATTCTGTTCGGTTATATATACCACAATACCTAACGTCATTTAATGAACAGGGCTTACAAAACAATACTAAATCGTTGACAATTAAAAGCAATTGCCTACTATTTAATATAAAAATTGCTTACCGAGGTACTAACAAAGTCACTGGTACAAGGCGTGCTAGCCATCTTACACTGAATTGCAAAATGGCCGACACAAGGCGAGCGGCATTTGCAGATAACTTCATGTCTATATTATAAAATGAAGTGATTTTCATTCCCTCATTTACGATAAAAACCGAGGAATTTCAAAATTCCTAAGCGGCTAGGACGTGATGGTTAAAGTCGCGAACACAAGTTTAACTTACATAAATGTAATGTTTTTTCGAAATATTGTTATTTTATTGATGTTATTAGGTAAATAGTCATATTTTTAAATGTCTTGAATAAAATAAAAGTGTATAAAAGGAATGCTTTTTCAGATATTGGTGGCCAAATACAAAATTTTTGTAGGCGGACAAGGCTAGGGCCTGATATTTGTGATAGTTAAAAAAGTTTTCCAAAGTATAATTCTAAATTATTTCAAACAATTTGAGGACAATAAATATAATACATATAAAGCTGTTACCTATTAACTAAAAAGTAAAATTTATTTAATCTAATGCAGTGAAAAATGCCATGTGGACATAGAGTTGCCCTGTTTTCATGGAAGCACCTTAATATATTTTTTGATATTGAAATTTGAAATGATTTTGTTGGATATTTAGCAAAAGAGTCTTTTTATATTCAAGCAAAGGTTTGGACGCTTTACTTGGTCAGAAGTTGCGGTCAGTCATGCCTGATGGCAAATATAGTTTGCAGTTTAGGCGGTCTTCATATTTGATGGTAGTCGAAAGGGAAATGTGGAAAATGACGGAAATTATTGGAGATAAGTGGGTCAGTTCAGACCCGATTTCCATTTCCGACGGGAAGATCAGATGTTTGTTATTCTGGAGTTATTAGAGTTTATGTTTCATTCAAAACAAGCCGTTCCGCGTGTAATTTATTGCCTTCGGCCCGAGCAGTTTACATACTATCATGAAAATTTTATCGGAGGAAAGTTAAAGGTCAACAGAGCAGAAGGGGCTTTTTTAATTCTTGGAATATTCTGCTCAATTCAGATCATTTATTGAATTTTTTGGCGTGTAGCAAACATCTGTTTACCCTGTTATTCGAATATTAAACTCCGGAAGGGTATTTGTTTAGCATTTCTCATACCATGTCGATGCTTCTACATAAAAACAATTCCCGTTATCTGCTGTCATAATTCATTCCGTAGCATTTGTACCGTATAATAATTCTTGTATAACGCAATTTTTTGAGCATTTTGTAATAAGTAGCAAGCTTGCAAGAGGTGATAGGGAACTATAAAATCAATGAAATAATTATGTAACTGTTTAATAGTCCGAAAGTTCACTGTTTTTGATATGTAAAAGTACATACAAGGTTCAGTCCGGTCCTGGTAGAATCGCGCAGGGAAATACGACAATGCAACGCCGCATTCAATCAGCTGCTACTTAGCAGTTGTATTTCTCTTGTATTTTTGTACTCATGTATTCTGTGTTATTTGTTGGATTAGATTAAATGTGATTGGCGATTTATACGTTGACAGCCAGCGTAGAATAGTTCTTTGCTCTTTTAACGTTGTAGGGAAGCATTTTCCTAGACGCAGAGTTGGATCTACTGGCTCTGTACCACCTTATCTAAATCCGTTTAACTTCTTTGTATGGAGTTGTATGAAACAGCACGTGTATCAAACGTCAGTACAGAATGCCAATGATTTATACGTCCGTGTATGATCGCTGAAAATGAAGCACGTCAAATGCCGGACATTTCTGCGGGACTCAGAAATGGTGTTTGTAGTGTAATTAATTTTTTCCAATGGAAGGATACCACAAATGAAAAAGGTAACGCACCTTGGCATTACCTCAAAGATGGTTTTGAAATTTAGTAAAATTACTATTACGTATCCAGAGGATATTAATTTAGCTATTAAGGGTTACATAACGTTAATTGTTTCTTTCTATTGTGTTCTTAATACCATGTCGTGCTGTACTTTAAGTAGTACCTACTGTATGCTATCAATGATGAACAAAGTAGTTATTAGCTAATTGTTATCGAATTGGTCATCTACAGATTATTATGTGTAGTAATGTAGTAGTAAGCTGTTGATAGTTACTTTATTGGTTGTTCCATAACCATCACTATTTACATTTTTCATCGATGTAGTTGCTCAGTTGCAATTTCTCTATACGTTGCCAATTCACGCCCAGGGCCGGCTTCGGATTGTAACGTAACTTATTGATAAATAACCGCAGACAAAGCCCACTAATCTACAAATATTTACCACTAATGACTTATTAAGAGTTTCTGTCACCCAGATAACCGTTCTTTTATTACTTAACATTACCCTCAATAATTGCAATGCCTCTAACAGATATCACAGTTAGAGTTTATTATGCTGCATGTGCACATTTATTAATTAATCACTACCTGTATAATAATGTTTTAACTTCAGTTAGTAATACATACAATAACAGCAGTAACAAGCTGAGACACAAACACTGGGATATTCTACTACATTCAGTCATCAAAAAGCGGCATTATCTTTTCAAAAATACGACGCGGTGCTTATCTACAGGAAAACATGTGCAAATGGCTTCGGCCATCTTTTCGTATAAGTGAAAAAAGTAATATAAACCAAATAAATGCAATTTAAAGCCTTTGAGGGGTGCTGCGCTTAAATCAAANTTTTTATCTGTTTAATGGATGTCTCTACTAAAAACAAAATCAAAACAAATTAATGCCCCGAAAAAGTGATAGATGAAAATGTCAAGTGTCGGAAGAGAATAACGTGGAATGTAATATTCAGAAGTTTTTCCTTATTCTCCTATGGCAAACAGCTAAATCATTACTATCCTAAATCATTACTAAGTTCAAGGTAGTTATTCTATAGCGAATAAGCTGTTCTCGGAACAAGCTGCACGTATCCTTTTCAGGGTTCAGTACCTGCAAAGGAAAAACAGAATCATTATAAGATGGCGTTTTCTTAACATAGCGGTAAAACATACCGACCGTAATACGTACGTTTCAATTTATGCAAATTAAGTATTTCGAGAGGAAAGATGCGTTTGTAGGGCCGTTTAAAGGTTTCAAAACAAGTAATGTAGGTGTAATGTTTCAACAGATGTAGCTAAAAATGTACGTACCCCAAAACAATGTTTCCTTTTGTCACACTATCGCGTTAAAAAATAAGTACCTACACATCTCATCATCATAAGGTCTCAGTACTAAAACTGGTTGGACACGCACTTCCACTCTTTCCTATCCTGAGAGTTAATCTTCGCATTTCCTTAAAAGTAGAACATCCCAAATCATCTATCTAGTCTAATCTAGATCTACCTCTACTCATTTTAACTCCTGTTTCTTCCTCTAGTATGTCTCTGACTTTCATAGCCCCCTCTGTTCTCCTACTCATTCTAATACCTACTCATTTCTAATCCTCTCTATCCACGGTATTCTGGTCATTCGTCTGTAACACTACATTTTGAACGCTTCTAATCTTTTTTTTTTCCGCCGCGTCCACAAGCAAACAAAGAACAAATACTGTTCACGTTTTGCATCCGTACAGAACTGTGCTCCAGACATACACAACACTTGTTTTTCGAATTTCTAAATTGACCTTTAGTATGTCTAAAAGTGACTTCTTTTTGTTAAAGGCGCCTCGGCCTTGCGCTATCCTTTGTTTGAATACTTCTGCTCCTCCTTCTTCCTATCAACAATCAGCGACTTCTAATTGTTTTGCTTCCTAACATTATACGCACTATTTCCCTGCTTTTTCTTCCGTTACATACCAATATTTATTTTCGTACGATACTGTTTTGAAATAATATGAATACCATTGGGATCCGTCAAATTGGAGGAGCCTAAAAACATGGCGCCGATTAGGGAAAATTTATTGTAGTTCCTATAGTGTACCGTGCAATTTCCAAGTTTTTAAGCCTCGGAAAGGAAATTTCGTTGAAGGTGAGCGTGGTTTTAATGCCAATCACATTATAAAATTCGGAAATAACAAATCCGGAAGCTAGCCTTCAAATTTCGTCAAGTTTACTGCCTACTTTTTACAAACTTCCAATTTAAAAATTAGTTTCACGTTATATAATTGGTGAGGTGATTCTGGGTGATTTAAGCAATATTATATCCATGACTTGCACGTGCAAAGCCGATTTAAGAGAACGTTGCAAACACATTATTGCAACTTTGTTGTATTGCAGCAGGTAGGTTCTTAACCTCAAAATACTTATATCGTATCATTAGAATTGTGTTAAATCAATTACACAGGAATAAATAATTTCTCAGTTTATAATTTTAGTATGATTCTAGTTTTAAATATTAAGGTTATGGCTGATGGTAAATACTTGCTGAAATATAATCATGTGCATTAAAATGACGTGAACAAATTTTTATTCCGGAATTCACTTCTTTGATACCTACTGCTTTCATCCAAGCTTCTATTAGTTTACTTTTTTCTCTAATTTTCCGAATATATTTTTTACATATATAAAACGGTTAGTTTTTATTGGAAAGTAGTTAATGTAGGTGAAGAGTGAAGATCTATGTCTGAAGTGCTATTGCAGCTTTTCACTGAACATATTAACTTTTTATTTGATTTAACTTTAGAAGAAAACTTCGTCGACTCCATCATCAAAAAAATTTTTACTTTTTTAACGTGTTTTATTATTTTAATAAACAATTTTACAATTTGCGTGGATAGTTCCTATGTAAATTTTTCCCTCATTCGGGTTATAAATTTTGCTACCAGATGGTGTATGCCCATTTGACGGATCCCATATTTAACAAAACAAGATTTCAACGTAGTGTAGGTCTCTTCTTATAAAATATATTGATATATCTAGAAATAGGGAATAACGGAGTAACATCATACTTTCCTGGATGTAATGGGTACATGTTGTGCTTCATCCTTGGTACTCATCGCTGTCAAATTAACTGTCAAACGACCGATTTATAGTAAAGGTATGTAATAACGATCTCTTCCAAAAATAGGACCATTTTAAGTCGAATATCTACTATTGCTATTTTCTGTCAGTATTGATCAGACGGTTTCATATAGATTATAGACTATATTGATAAACCACGCACGTACCCTTCAAATAAAAGTACAGTTTTTTCTTCTTTTTTTTCTTCGTGGAAAAATTACTTCATTCATTTCTCATCTACAGTTAACTCACGTGACCGTTTCGCGAGTTAAAGTTAATAACGAGCTAACGACATAAATCAAGATTGTTTTGACGCTAAGGTCTGGGTATGTTGTTCTTTACAACTGAGTGTAAGTAATGCATTCACGGTAACGACAATAATGTTCTCATTACTGTCGAGTAGTTGGTGTGGAAAATTTTGTGATAACTCCATTTCCATGTTATCAATCATACTTAATAGCATGGAAGTCGGCGCGACGGGGAGAATTAGATCGTGCTTTCTTTGAAGTAGCAGGCTCTGAGCTCACTCGTACCGTACAAATTAGTGGCATATAACTGTAAACGGTCGCAGGTCGCAGCGTGGATGTAATAAGGGTTGGATTTTGTTACTCGACATTGCCCCATTCTTGGGAAGTTCGCACAAAGGATCCGGAAATGTTATTTCGTTCTGTGCTCGTCCAGCAAGAACGCTATTAGAGAAATTAACTTCAACGGTCACTGCGACGTTTCTAATTAACGGAAAGATGAACACAAAAATTACTCGTGATTATAGTAAGCAGTGCTTCAATTTCGATGTTAATCACAAAAATGGAGTTCGGTAAATAATGACAGTATATTTACTGTACCTACTTTAGATATTTTCCTTTTAAATTGAAAAAATTTAGGATGCGCTTTAAGGTTTTTAATACCTACTTATGAAATTTTGGGCTACAGTCCTTTGTTCATCGGAAAATAAAAATATATTTAGTTTAAGTAAGGTTATGCCCATTCGCTTGAAATACCCCTATAATCGTATAAAAAAAATTTATAATAGAAAATGGACGATTGGGGAGAGCATTTAAGAAACTGAGACAGTAAACAATTGTAATTTAGAAGAGGAATGTAGAACAAAAAACTAGTAACCTTGCCAATAGAATAGTAACGACGGACGGCACGCTACTACTAATAATCGTCACACGTGCAATTGTCTTGTCTGTCTACCAGCTGTTGCGAAGGTCACGAGTAGGTGTTAGTGTTTCGTCACTTGATGCTTGTGACCACTAAGGGCGACAATATAACGAGGCTTCCAAACTGCCTCCAGATTTTAGCTTTCAAATATTCCAGAATACTGATCAAACATAGTGTATAAAGTGGTACGCATCAAACGTACACTAAGAATTTTGGCTAGGTCATGACATGCAGCATCTCCATGATAAAAATGGTAATTGCTGTACACCTTTAGTAACGGTACAACTTTTACCTTTCATATATGTATGTAAGGTGTTGGAAGATTTCTTATATTGGTAATTGCCAGCTTCGAAGGACAGTAACAAATGTGGGTAGTAAAACCTTTAACTGGATACTGACAAATTTACAGAACGTTACTTAAAAATCCAAAGGTGTAAAGATGTAGGTAATAAAGAAACAAAATCATGTCATGTCACATGCCACTGAAAACTAAGTAAAAAAGATATTTTAAATGCTTTACATCTTATATATTGAGTAAGGCCAATTTGAAATTAATTAAAATAGGGTAGATTACGTGAAATATGCTCTGCTAGGTTATGAAAGTTAGGTTAAGTTGGGATACACTAAATATATTTGAATTGGAAATTACCTAATACCGGAAATTGATATTTAGGACATAAAAACTAATAGTTACTACTACTAGTCTTCAATTTTGTACTGTTAAATTTCAAAAGTTTCCGTTAAAGATACGGTTTATTTCAAGCTACATTTTAGAAGCGGATTAATTTTTCGTCTGTAACGGGGGAGATTAAGTGGAGGCTAAGGGAAGTCAAAGGTCAAAACCATGTCATGTTTGTCATAATAAGAAATGCTTGTATGTGGTCTGACCCTTTCCCGAGCGTATTGAGGTTTGCCTTCACAAGTTCCTACTCGGACGTATTTGTTAATTACTGCGATCCTGTGCCCTCCCTTGTTAAAGGGATACCTACGTTATCCGCATATATAAGCAAACAGGCCCTTTGAGGACGTATACAGAATCTTCTATGTTTCCCTTATAAGCCTTTTAATTCTAGTTTGGATGTGAGCACGAACGCTCCCGCACCACGTCCACCATTTTTCTCTTCTCCTCTTTTCCACGCTACTCATAAGTTGAAAACAATTTTGTCCGCCGACCGTGCTTGAATACGTAATGTCATCGGTGCTTAACAAATAAAAGAGCAGGAGACATTAACGTAAAATTTTAGCACCGGCGGCTTATTCCTGGCCGGACGCATTTATGCAAATTTCGTTCGTCGTACATACACGTTAAAGAGACCGAAAATGTATTTTGGTTTAGTTTCGTTACGGAAGCATCTGCACCCCCGATGCTTTATAACCGCACTAAACCTTAACAAGACCATAACTCAAAACTCGAATTTGTTAGAGGCTGTGCACTTACTGACGCATTTAAACGGTATTAATGAAACCTTGCTGAACTCACTTGAAATTGCAAACGATAATGTGTATTACAAATTAAATAGTCCCAGATAAGTGGTATCTAAGTACATATGTAAATGGTAAATGACATTTCCTAAGATAGTACTTATTAGATTTCTTGCACCATTCTATTATACCGAGCGGCATGGCCTAGTGGTTTAGACCATTGCTTAGCATTAAAGAGGATGCCGGTTCGATTCCAGGTCCATCTGCCTCAATCCAAACTTTTCTGTGGTTACCTTGGATCACTTAGGCAAATGCAGGGGTAATAATATTCCACAAATAATCTTTTATTCTCTTCTGTCTTCATTTCGTCCGTCTCATCTTTCTCACCCGAACCACCACTCACCCATTCCCACGATTCCTGAAAGGAGGTTGAAGAGGGCCCTCCGCTCTACCTTCTGGCGTAGTCCGGAGGGACTGCCCACCCACCAGCATTAGTGGCTGGTGGGAATGAAACACCCAAAAGTTTTTTTTTTAAAGGTGTTGAGTAGTGATCATCGTGTACAGTCTGCGTGGAATCAGTGCAATGTGAATTGATCAATATCGCAGGCGACATCTAAATCAGGTTTATTTGTTACTCTGACTGTATATACTTAGTCCAAGAAGGTTCCGAAAAACATATCGGTCATTTTCCACTCGCTTTCGCTCTCTTTCCCTTAAAGATTCGTTGGTGGAGCTGTATCTATTAAAATTCTTAATGTTATAACCACCACCCACCCATTCTCACAATTCCTGAAAGGAGGCTGAAGAGAGCCTTCCGGCGTAGTCCGGAGGGGGACTGACCGCCCACCAGCATTAGTGTCTGGTGAGAATGAAACACCCAAAAGTTTTTTTTTGGCATGGCCTAGAGGTCTAGACCATTGCTTAGCATTCGGGAGGACGCCGGTTCGATTCCGGGTCCGTCTGCCTTGGTCCAAGTTTTTCTGTGGTTTCCTTGGATCACTTAGGCAAATGCTGAGGCAGTAATATTCCACAGATA
>NW_020438881.1:19508-31088 GCF_000699045.2 Agrilus planipennis | reverse complement strand
ATCATGGTAGATTGACCTCCAGTCCAACCTTCGGTTAGGCACAATTGCTTATGACGTCTTATTCTTTAATTGTCACCATATTCGTGCAGATAAACAACATATGGGAATGAACATTAAAAAACATTATTGTTCCCCATAAAATTATTTCAATATCCAGAAGGCTCATTAAAATAGTTACCTTTGCAGACTTTCGAAAGAGATGTAAAGAATTACGATAGTAATCCCTTACCTAATACATTGATGTTTTACTATTACTTAGTGTAGGCATACTCGTAAAACATTCGTTGTAGTTTACGAAAAATATAACTAACATCAGTGTGTTAACCCGACAAAATTGTGTGCTTTCGGTGTAACTACCTCTTATATGCAAACTGTTCGAGATAGCATCGTAGGTCAACATCGATTTTCTTTCACATTCGCGCCCGCATAATCTCCGTAATAATTTTAGCGGATATTTGACATTTTGATTGCCTTTTGGTTTACTGCACGACAGGAACCTAATGGCCCTTGACGTAATTCGCGGGTTGAAACATTGGCGTTAGTCCCGAAGTTACTCTCTGCCAAGGGATCCCCAGTTTTACCTGCCTCACTAGCTGGCAACTTTGTACATAGTAATATTAGAGTAGTTAATATTTAAAATATCCGAAATCGATAGCTTAATGAACTAAGAAATAGCAAGATATACGTCCTCATATCAACAGAGATACTTCAAATAGTTTAAAGTTAAGATTTTCTTCAAAATATCTCGTAACAGATATGGACGTCTGCCAATGAAGGAAAAGCAGTTTCGCGATCCAAGAAATAATTTCGTATGACGTATGTCCTTCTAATGTTCAACAGCGTTGAAGACGTCTTAAAAGCTACAGACAAGAGTCATTGACATAGACAAGAACAAACTGGAGGATTGAAGGTAGAGGTCTTACTCAAACTCTTGTCCAGTGACTTGAAAAAGTTCAACAATTGAACTGAAGACATGAATCCACTTGTATTACAAAGATGGTTTTAGGTTTTAAAATTTCAAATATTAATAAAACACTAGACAAAAAAGGTAATCAGGTCAAAAGTTCTTCAATGACCAATAACTTTTGAACGTTGGAATTCTATTGTTTACATTCAATTAAATATAAATTACTCATCATAGAGAGCATTCAATAGATTTAGTACCTATTATTTAGTGTCATATGTGATTAAACACCAATAAGTTATATCACTTTGAAAATTAAATTAGATTAACAAATTGATAAAGGCATTCGTGGCCAGTAGGTGAACTAGATGCTGTCCTAAATCAGGTCTAAAAACCATGGTCGTCTGGAGTTACTTCCTAATAACGTTTTCCCAGCACAAGTAGCGAACTTCTTCAGACATCCTTCCATCATAAATACTGGATTTGGACTGTCCTTACTGATACTGGGATAGTTATTCTTGATTGACTTCTGTTCTATGTACTACAGGCATACGTATGGTGAGAGAGGATTGCCTCATTGATTTGTGTGGCAGCAGGGGTTAGGTCACATGCACTAGGTTAGGTTATGGTGGGAATGGTTTCCGTGAATTGTATGTGTGAAGTGAGTGAAGGTTGGACTATGGTGAGAAGATTTCCTCTTTGACGAATGTACTTACCCCAAAAGGAATTAGATTCGGTTGCGGTATAGGTGATCGCCTTGATTACAATGTTACTGCATTAACGACAACGGTAGATACCCATCCATTCAAATTTGTATTGGTTCAATCAGTAGGTACATAATACATGTTTTAAATAACAATCTTTAATATGAGAATAATTAAAATAGGCGTTTATTGTTAGTGTTTGAAAACAACAACCTTTTGCTTTCTATGTGGGTGGTTATTTTTAAAGTTATATTTGTCACGTTTTATTATATGAACTGCCAGAGATTTGAAAGGCGTCGAAAATGTAATAATATTATGTCTGGTACACACAATGGTCGTTAAAATTTTCCGTTCAAGCATAGAGAAATACGCGGTAATAAGAAGGTGCCGATAATAATACACTTTTCAGTATTCTTTTTCGAAGTTACGCGCCTTGAAAAACACCTTTTGGAACATCCAAAACGATTTTGTTATTCCGAATAATAATGACTCACACTTCACAAAATACGCATGCATATTTTTGTTTATTTGTCGGGAAATTTAACTGTAAATGGAGTGGTTTACAGCAAAATATGCGTAATGAATCAAGATCTATTGAAGGAATTTGGAACAATCAAGTATAAAAAATAATAACTGCAGTAAATTGTCATACTCCACAATAATACTGTGGAATTTACTTTCAACTTATACTTCATTTACTTTCTCTAGCGATGTCCCTTCCAAAATCGTAGGTAGGGAGAAAAAAGCTCATTATACTCTCGACTCTTGTTCATTAATCATACTATTTCATACAGTACTTGCCAAAAACTTTGTTCAGTCATGAATAGTAGTGCGAGTCGAAAACAAGCATTAAAGACTTTAATATGTCTTCAAATATAAATAAACATCTCGTTGATATTTTCAGTAGTTTATTAAATGATACCAATAACAGCATATTTGAACAATGCAATTGTAGTGAATAAAATGGTCAATTTTTCCGTGCAGTACTGTACGGTATTATACGCTCCTCACCGGTTAAGAGTTTGACCGAGAGCTATCTCCTTTCTTTTCTGGTCTAGTGCTGTTCTTTTCTACTTTGCGCCGGTCAAACTGAAGGTCATATCGCTACAGAAACTAAATCAAGTATACTTACTAGAGACTAGAGCAGTTGTTGACAAAACGCCTACTTTTACTAACGACAGGCGTTGTAGGGAATATCGCAAACATAGAGATGTCAGGTAGGAATTGCAGCGGATACAAAAAGAAGGAATAACATTGCACCAGTTAATGTGTAACAGAAGGAGATGCAGAGGAGCACAATTTTAGCATGCTGCCAGCATCGGACTTCAAAGGAAGTTCAATATTCTCAGGAGTTTAGGAAAGACGATTGTTTAAAGATATAATTCCAACCAGGCAGTTTTAAAGCCGACTCTCCTTCTTTTACGTTCCTAAACAACCTCTAACTGCTACATCGCTTATTATAATTCGACTATCTCTTCTCACCTTGTCTGTGCTACTCATGAAGCATTTCCTACCCTAACAAGTAGCCAGTTTTGATTGTCTCAACTATAACTAACAATTCTTAAACGGATGTGTGACGCCTCAGCGAAAATAAAATAATGACGTAAGCAAACAATGGAATATTTTCACAAAATTTGTTCACTGCCCCGACAATATTGTTTGGGTCAATACAGCCATTGTACAGAGTATAATAAACAGAAAACGTTTCACAGTTCATGGAGAATAATAAAGGAGTAAAAGTGACTCAGGCCTAATTATCACAGAAACTTTTTGGAAGACGGACACGTGTTTCGCCCACTTCAACTGAACCATAAGTTATGTTCGAGAAGCCTGCAAAATTGAAATTGAAAATAATTATCAAACAAACAAACAACCTCTTCTCTAAAAGTTGTACTAATTTTAGTAAGATTGCAAGTCCCACAAAACGCTTTTACCTATTTATAGCTGATGAAGGCAATTAATTCCCTAGTGATCTTAGACAAACAAGATTATTATCAAAGACGAAAACGTGTTATTGAAGCCTGTTACTACGCTCCAATTAGGAAAAACCCTTTACACAAATTCATCCGCGAAACAAACAACCTTTTGAAGTCAGACAGAATGATATGTCGAAAAATATAAGCTTTATATTATCATAGGTAATTCAATGTTGCCTCCTTTACATTGTTTACTAAAATATATCAAGTTTAGCTCGAAATATACCTACACATAAACCACAAGTAAGAAAAGCACACAGCCACAAAATTCGAATTTAGAGATCGTTCGAAACAAGAACGAAAATTTTTAGTGACTACTTTAAAAATTCTGCAGTGATCTTAATAAATTGAGTTGAAAATTCATTTTGAGTTTCATAAACGGTACTACGTATATGAATAAGATTTACTCACAGCTGATACGTTTTNGTTTTTTTTTTTAAAGGTGTTGAGTAGTGATTATCGTGTACAGTCTGCGTGGAATCAGTGCAGTGTGAATTGATCAATATCGCAGGCGACATCTAAATCAGGTTTATTTGTTACTCTGACTGTATATACTTAGTCCAAGAAGGTTCCGAAAAACATATCGGTCATTTTCCACTCGCTTTCGCTCTCTTTCCCTTAAAGATTCGTTGGTGGAGCTGTATCTATTAAAATTCTTAATGTTATAACCACCACCCACCCATTCTCACAATTCCTGAAAGGAGGCTGAAGAGGGCCTTCCGGCGTAGTCCGGAGGGGGACTGACCGCCTACCAGCATTAGTGTCTGGTGAGAATGAAACACCCAAAAGTTTTTTTTTTAATTTATTCTCCTCTGTCATTATTAAACTCTCTGATGTACCTTTACAAACAAAACATTTGTGTACTACAGTGGTTTGCTGTAATTAATAAATGACATTAGATTTTCGATGCATTAAAAGGAGGTTACCAAACTTTTCGGTCTCTAATACATTTCTGAATTGTATATGTTTACTACTCAAATTAATCTAAGATATTAATATCAACATATCACATTAGTTGAGATTGTTCCGGATTGAGGAGTCGTCAGCTTGTGGTGATCCTATGTCACAAAACGGAGTTAGGTACCCATATCATTCAAAATCGTGATTAAGTATCCAGAACTAGGTCAATTATTTATTGGATGTATAATCAGTATTTGGACAATAATTACTAGCGAGAAGCACGTTGTATTTACTTATTTACTAATTTCTAGCAATTATAATTACTCAAGATTTAGTAATTATGCATTGTTCTAATTAAGTTCTTCAGGTTAGGTTCAAATCTACGAGAATTTTGAAAGTTTGTCTTTCGAATCTTTAAAGATCAGTTGTGGGTTTTAGGGACCTGAAAATCTTTTAAATTAAATGAATTATTGGGTCTATACGTTTCATCGGTAACGTCGAGATTTCCAGGAAGAATCGTCAACTACGCTGTCACCACAATACCACCGAAGATAGACACAGTAAGTATGTTCGAGGAAACATCCGAATCAAACAGTTCATTTAGGCCCTCGGTCCTGCAGCCAGAATAATAATTCCACCATGGATTTCGGTCGGAAAAGTCTACGTTCTTATACTTTTAGATGTTATTTCTTTTTAATTGGAGATCTCTATTTTTCCCGGGTATATAATTATTTGAACGACATTATTTAAAACATTTATGGAAAAGATATGGTGTACACTCGTTATGATATCCATTATTACTGTTGTGGAATTTGTTTATCCCAGTTGTCATGGAAATGATTCAAGGAGTGGTAATTAAACTTTTGTGCTTAAAGGTTGTTAAAGGAAGCGGGAAGCGCTTAGCTTCAATTGGCAAAATGAGAAACTTGTCTTGAGTCTTCTGATGATCATGTTCTACCTTTTGTTTGGTAGTTAGCATGGCACTTGCCTGTTCTATTGTATTACTTTTATGACTCCTACCCACTACCCTACATTAACCATTGACTATATTGCAATATTTAATGCAAGAAGACTAGACATAGGGGTAGAAACTACACGTTTTCTTTAACGTTTTCTTTAACGTACGACATAATTAGTTCAGTGGTCCGCCGCGCAGTAAAACTACTAAGTAATATATCAATTTATGAGCAATTGCATACTGCGCAATGGACCGTTGGGTTTTCTATCCCAACTTAAAGAAGATGCTGCACTAGCAAAACTCTTTTCCGAACTAAAGGATTTAGCTTTACAGAACTTCAAAAGGATTTCTTTTTCATTATTATTTTATTGTTTCTTTATCAAACTTTAAAAAAGAAAACAAACAAAAAGTTTGAAAAATGTCAAAAGATATTGATTTAACATTTTCCAAATCTTATTACTGTTTCTCGTCACGCGACATTGTAATGAGTCATAAATATATTTATGTACCGTCTGCGTTAATTTCAATGAATTTTAAATTAAAAGTAATGCTGGTGGGCGACCAGTCCCCCCGGACTACGCCGGAAAGTAGGGCGGAAGGAATTGTGGGAATGGGTGGGTGGTGGTTCGGGTGAGAAAGATGAGACGGAATAAATGAAGACAGAAGAGAATGAAAGATTATGTGTGGAATATTATTGCCCCAGTAATTGCCTAAATGATCCAAGGAAAGCATAGAAAAACTTGGACCAAGGGAATCGAACCGGTGTCCTCCCGAATGCTAAACAATGGTCTGAACCTCTAGACCATGCTGCTCGGTCATTACCGTTTTCAATTCTACAATTAAATAGCCGCATTTCTACATTTCAAGTGACGATCGAATTCAATATATACTATTGCTAACTTCAGTCACTATTGATCAAATTGCTTCGTACAAGCTGTTGATGGTGAGTAATCTTAAAATGATAATAGAATATTCATTATTAATAGGTACCAGTGTAAAACCCCTTCAATAAGATGAACGTTTTGAAGAACCATCAAATATTCAGCGGAAAGATTTTTGCTTGCCCTACGGACGACCAGTGTTCTGTTCTCATCCGATGAAATACTTTTTTTTTCTTTTTTATGTTAGGTAGAGCAAATTGGTCGACTATTGACCATGCGCGATATTAAATTCAGTCCAACTTTTTCTCATGTTAATAATATTTTATCAAAATTTGCAATTTTGCACCCTTCTAGATGTGCAGCAATGTACATCCTTACATTTAGTATAATTATACAATGTAAAGCAATCACCCACCTGCACATGTAATATGTATGTATCGTTGGTTGATGAATTGAGATACCCTTTAACATAGTATGTCTCCAAACATTGTTCGATTATTAAGGGTAAATGTCACAGCACGACAGGTAACCCTCCGGTCTTGTAGGTATAATCAAAATCTATTGCTTAAGCAGTGCTATTAAATAGAATCTTCGACAATGTTCCCTGTTCAAGTTCAAGCACAATTTTGCTAGCAATTACCTCCGACTTACGTAGATCAATGATTTTCACTTAATGTTCTCATTAACTGTACAAACGCCAACACAAAGTTTAGCAATTTAAGAGAGTAAAATAGATTGCAGAGGTCTTCGGCAAGTGGGCAGTAATCAGTGAACAGCATAGGTACTAGTAATTTGAACTACTGAGATTATATCTACCTCAAAAAGCAATTATATTCCTGTAAACAAAAGAAAGAGCATGACCACGATAACACTCGATTTATAGGCGTCGTCATATTATTAACGTTCCTTTTGTTTACAAGAATTTGAATGTTAAAAAAATCTGTAATCGAAATCCATGTAAAGTAATTATTGTTCGTGAAATAAACAAATTTAAGTTAAACAATTGCGTATTTCATGGAATCGGCAAGTACTTACATAATTTTTTTCATGAATTACTTAGTAAATATTAGGAAGGGAGTCACACTGTCAACGCTACTTCTTAATCTATGCATCGAACTGTAGGGATCGATATAAAGTAGGATAAGATTGGTATGCTTAGATTTGCAGATGATATAGCAGTATTAGCATCAAGCAAGGAGGAGTTACAGATAGCCTTAAATAAAATGGAAGCGGCATTGACAAAACAGTACCTACTGTATGAAAATAAATAAAAATAAAACAGAAATACTAGTATGCAAGGGAAGAAAAGTAGGGAAAGAGTGAATAAAGATACGAGACGAAAAATTGGAAGAAGTGGACACGATTTTAGGTATCTAGGAAGTCAGATAAGTCAGGATGTAAGGAATAGTAGGGATATAAAGTAGAGGATAACGCAGGGTCGAGTCGCCTTCATTAAAAAGATGTCACTTAAAATTCGAAAAAGGTTGTTAAAGGTGTATGTTTGAAGCACGGCGCTGTACGGATGCGAAACAGGGACAGTGGGCGCGGCGGAAAAGAAAAGGTTAGAAGCGTTCGAAATATGGTGTTATAGGCGAATGATGTGGATACCGTGGATAGAAAAGGTTAGAAATGAAGAGGTATTAGAAAGAATAGAAGACCAAAGAACTCTATGGAAGTCAATAAAAAATAGGCCAGATCGGTTGGTAGGACACCTTCTCAGGTATGAAGGTTTAGTCAGAGACATATTAGAGGCAGAAACAGGAGTTAGGAGCGGTAGAGGTAGACCTAGGTTAGATTACTGTTCGCAAATAGAATGTGAGAGTGGAGATTCGTGTTTAAGTCTCAGGACTGACGATGATGAAATTACTCAAGCCTACAATTTTGTGTGAAGCTGAAAAGGGGTTGTCCACAACACTATTCTTCTATTAATATTTATGTAAAGTCCGTCTTGACTAAAGAAATTTGTGTACCAACTACTAGGATAGTTGCTAGGGGACGCCAAATTTTGTAAAACTTTTATTGATTTCATAATAGAAAATGACGAGAATTGATTAAAAAGAATGTAGTGAACATGGAAACCATGTTTCTATATGATCCATTCAATAGAAGTATGAACAATCAACTTTAACAAATATTGATTTTGGATTGTCTCATGATATTGATATGAAGATCTATGTTTCCATTCACCCTGAATGAAAATATACACTATTCAAAACTCACTTAATTATTTATTAACCACGAATATATTTCTATTATGTTCGGATTTGGATAATTTCGGGCTTATTTAGGATGTCGAATTTAATTAGATTTTCTAGATTTTGTCGGAAGTCGTCTTCATTTTTGGACATTTCAATATCCTCGGTGTTGAAGTTTCCAAGCGCAATAGGAAGTAGATGTCAATGCTCGTTTACTAGTAATGAAGACCATCAATAGCGACTTTAACAATGTATGTTTTCGAAACGAAAATTACCAAAAAGTTTAATGCTTTCTAACGACCACCTTATTAGTGTTTGCTAAAAAGTATTGGTAGATCTGCGGTTTTTCAAGGTCACACTTCTATGATATACCTAATATCATAAAAGAATAGTATTTTCCAACTTTACACGAAATTGTACTCAACGATTCATTTTCAATATATTCTAGCACACCAAGTACCTACATCATGGTAGATTGACCTCCAGTCCAACCTTCGGTTAGGCACAATTGCTTATGACGTCTTATTCTTTAATTGTCACCATATTCGTGCAGATAAACAACATATGGGAATGAACATTAAAAAACATTATTGTTCCCCATAAAATTATTTCAATATCCAGAAGGCTCATTAAAATAGTTACCTTTGTAGACTTTCGCAAAGGATGTAAAGAATTACGATGATAATCCTTTACCTAATACATTGATATTTTACTTTTACTTAGTACAGGCATATTTGTAAAACATTCGTTGTAGTTTACGAAAAATATAACTAACATCAGTGTGTTAACCCGACAAAATTGTGTGCTTTCGGTGTAACTACCTCTTATATGCAAACTGTTCGAGATAGCATCGTAGGTCAACATCGATTTTCTTTCACATTCGCGCCCGCATAATCTCCGTAATAATTTTAGCGGATATTTGACATTTTGATTGCCTTTTGGTTTACTGCACGACAGGAACCTAATGGCCCTTGACGTAATTCGCGGGTTGAAACATTGGCGTTAGTCCCGAAGTTACTCTCTGCCAAGGGATCCCCAGTTTTACCTGCCTCACTAGCTGGCAACTTTGTACATAGTAATATTAGAGTAGTTAATATTTAAAATATCCGAAATCGATAGCTTAATGAACTAAGAAATAGCAAGATATACGTCCTCATATCAACAGAGATACTTCAAATAGTTTAAAGTTAAGATTTTCTTCAAAATATCTCGTAACAGATATGGACGTCTGCCAATGAAGGAAAAGCAGTTTCGCGATCCAAGAAATAATTTCGTATGACGTATGTCCTTCTAATGTTCAACAGCGTTGAAGACGTCTTAAAAGCTACAGACAAGAGTCATTGACATAGACAAGAACAAACTGGAGGATTGAAGGTAGAGGTCTTACTCAAACTCTTGTCCAGTGACTTGAAAAAGTTCAACAATTGAACTGAAGACATGAATCCACTTGTATTACAAAGATGGTTTTAGGTTTTAAAATTTCAAATATTAATAAAACACTAGACAAAAAAGGTAATCAGGTCAAAAGTTCTTCAATGACCAATAACTTTTGAACGTTGGAATTCTATTGTTTACATTCAATTAAATATAAATTAGTCATCATAGAGAACATTCAATAGATTCAGTATCTATTATTTGGTGTCAGATGTGATTAAACACCAATAAGTTATTTCACTTTGAAAATTAAACTAGATTAACAAATTGGTAAAGGCATTCGTGGTCAGTAGGTGAACTGATGATGTTCTAAATCAGGTCTAAAGACCATCGTCGTCTGGCGTTGCTTCCTGAAACGTTTTGCCAGCACAAGTACCGAGCTTCTTCAGACACCCCTTCCATCTTAAATACTGGATTTGGACTGTCCTTACTGATACTGGGATAGTTATTCTTGATTGACTTCTGTTCTATGTACTACTGGCATACGTATGGTGAGAGAGGATTGCCTCATTGATTTGTGTGGCAGCAGGGGTTAGGTCACATGCACTAGGTTAGGTTATGGTGGGAATGGTTTTCGTGAATTGTATGTGTGAAGTGGGTTAAGGTTGGACTATGATGAGAAGATTTCCTCTTTGACAAATGTAATGTGATGTACCTACACCAAAAGGAATTAGATTCGGTTACGGTATAGGAGATCGCCTTGATTACAATGTTACTGCATTAACGACAACGGTAGATACCCATCCGTTCAAAATTGTATTGGTTCAATCAGTAGGTACATAATACATGTTTTAAATAACAATCTTTAATATAAGAATAATTAAAATAGGCGTTTATTGTTAGTGTTTGAAAACAACAACCTTTTGCTTTCTATGTGGGTGGTTATTTTTAAAGTTATATTTGTCACGTTTTATTATATGAACTGCCAGAGATTTGAAAGGCGTCGAAAACGTAATAATATTATGTCTGGTACACACAATGGTCGTTAAAATTTTCCGTTCAAGCATAGAGAAATACGCGGTAATAAGAAGGTGCCGATAATAATACACTTTTCAGTATTCTTTTTCGAAGTTACGCGCCTTGAAAAACACCTTTTGGAACATCCAAAACGATTTTGTTATTCCGAATAATAATGACTCACACTTCACAAAATACGCATGCATACTTTTGTTTATTTGTCGGGAAATTTAACTCTAAATGGAGTGGTTTACAGCAAAATATGCGTAATGAATCAAGATCTATTGAAGGAATTTGGAACAATCAAGTATAAAAAATAATAACTGCAGTAAATTGTCATACTCCACAATAATACTGTGGAATTTACTTTCAACTTATACTTCATTTACTTTCTCTAGCGATGTCCCTTCCAAAATCGTAGGTAGGGAGAAAAAAGCTCATTATACTCTCGACTCTTGTTCATTAATCATACTATTTCATACAGTACTTGCCAAAAACTTTGTTCAGTCATGAATAGTAGTGCGAGTCGAAAACAAGCATTAAAGACTTTAATATGTCTTCAAATATAAATAAACATCTCGTTGATATTTTCAGTAGTAAATGGTACCAATAACAGCACATTTGAGCAATGCAATTGTAGTGGATAAAATGGTCAAATTTTCCGTGCAGTA
>NW_020438881.1:10517-17582 GCF_000699045.2 Agrilus planipennis | reverse complement strand
ATCTGGCCCCCAGCGACTACTTCCTGTTCTCAGATCTCAAAAGAATGCTCGTTGGGAAAAAATTTTCGTCGAATGAAGAGGTGATCGCCGAAACTGAGGCCTATTTTGAAGCAAAGGACAAATCGTACTACAAAAATGGTATTGAAAAGTTGGAGGATCGCTATAATCAGTGTATCACCCTTCAAGGGAATTATGTTGAATAAAAAAAACGAATTTTGCAAAAAAAATATGTGTTTTACTATTTTAGGCCGGGGACTTTTCAATTGACCTGTTATAAGTGAGAAACATAAAACCTGTATAAGAGAGAGTCATTTTTCATGCGTGAACCTCTTTAAGTGAGATTGCTATTTGTCTATACCTCTACAACCGACAGTTTACTTTTGCTATTTTATGACTCGTTCTTAAATTTCAAGACTCTTATTTCATTCGAATGACCAAATCTGCGAATGACCGAGTAAGTCTATTATTTTATTATAGCCAAATGTGCGTACCGACTTGTTTATCAATCTTATTACAGTCAGTTCATAAAATCAGTTGCGAAGAAAGGTCCTGTACATCCTCATAATGTCTAAACGAAAACTCAATGTGTTGTCGAATCGTATTTTTATAGACCTCTATAAGTGAGACAGATTCCTCCAGTAACTCTGTAAGCTAGAAACTCGGGTTAGTGAGAAACCTCTATAAGAAAAAAACTGATCGCGATCCCTTGAGCTCTAACTTATCCAGGTTCGACTGTATTTCTATCGGTATTTCAACAGTTTGCATTGTAGGTATGAAATTATGTTGCATTAGTTGTATGGTAAGTATTCAAAACGTCAATTTTCGAGTAACCTTTGTAAATTATTTCCATTTTTATCAAAATCGTTTTGCATGTATTTACAGTTTTGTCTACCTATGCATCAAATCCATAAAACTTTCCTTTGAAATTGTATTTTTTCCTGGCTTATTTCAGTTGATTCATATTATGGTAGCATATGTACAATTTTATGACAGTTTGTGATGCATTATTTTGAGCCCTACGTCCGTCGATTTTCCATGAAAAAGAATCCTAGCAACGAGCCGGCGATCTAGCCATCTCCGCAGGGCATATTCGAATAATTTATGAGTATTAAAGACTGACTTTGGTACGCTCTCTTTGAAAAACATGAAATATTCACATGAGTATTATGTACCTGCTCGGGATGCTTGGTTATGGTTGTATAACCCTAGCTACGTCACGGTGCATGTATTTTTACCGGAAGTTCTTTTAAATGAGCGTGCACTTTTCTTGTATGAATAGCCCCCGGTTTGATTCTGCACTTTATTTTCGTCGAAGACTCCATTAATTCCTTTCCTTCATCTCGTTCAACTCTTCTTTCTCTTTACCTAATGTTAAGTGAGGGTTAATAGGTAACTACCTGCCCAGTTAATTAATGATTTTTTTTCTTATGAAAGGAAACTTAAATGAAGATTTAAAATATTATTATGAAAATGGTCTGCCTTACTTTTTTTAATAATAGAATCAAATGAAAGCTAATAAAATATACCATTACTTCATCATCATAAGGTCGTCGGTCCTAAGACTGGTTGGAAACGCTCCTCCACTCTTTCCTACCCTGAGCTAATCTTCGCATTTCCCTAAAACTAGAACAACCCACATCCTCGACTATTTGCGAACACTAAGCTAATCTAGGTCTGCCTCTACTCCTCCTAATTCCCGTTTCTACCTCTAATATGTCTGAGTAGACCTTCATGCCTGAAAAGGTATCCTACCAACCTATCTCCTCCGTTTCATATTGACTTCCATAGAGTCCTCTGTTCTCCTATTCTATATAAGACCTAATATAGAAGGTGTCCTTAGACATGAAGGTTTAGTTAGAGACAGTAACGGGAGTTAAGAGGGGTAGAGGTAGGCCTAGATTAGATGAGTTTTCGCAAATAGTTAAGGGTATGGATTGTTTTAGTTTTGGGGAAATGCAAAGATTAGCTCAGGAAAGGAAATAGTTGAGGTGCGTGTCCATCCAGTCCAAGGACTGACGACCTTATGATAATGATGATTGTCAGGGACATAGAAATAATGAAATCCATTTATTCGATAACATCCCATTTTAATTTCATTTAGTGTCTGTTAATTATAAATTACCCATTAACTGATTTAATAATGAGATTTTACGTCAATGCTGCGTAAGTAGTTTCGCCTTAAAGATACAAAAAGGATATTTTAAAGTTTTCATCATCATCATCATAGGGTCGTGAGTCCTAAGACTGGTTGGATACGTACCTCTACTCTTTCCTATCCTGAGCTAAACTTCGAATTTTCTAAAACTAGAACAACCCACATCCTTAACTATTTGTGAACAGTAATCTAATCTAGGTCTACCTCTACCCCACCTAACTCCTGTTTCTGCCTCTAATATGTCTCTGACTAGACCTTCATGCCTGAGAAGGTGTCCGATCTGGCCTATTTTTTATTGACTTCCGTAGAGTTCTCTGTTCTCCTATTCTTTCTAATACCTCTTCATTTCTAACCTTCTCTCTCTATCCACGGTATCCTCATCATTCGCCAATAACACCACATTTCGAACGCTTCTAACCTTTTCTTTACCGCCGTGCCCACTGTCCATGTTACGCACCCATACAACGTCGCGCTCCAACCTTTTTAGAATTTCTAAATTAACTGTTCGCGAGCATAGATGTGACTTCTTTTTATTAAAGTTTTAACGTATCTAATTGTGATAAAAAGTTACACGGTGCTTTCATAATTAACTGTAATGATTTTACCAGCTTGTAAAATTTCACCTACTTTATCAACCATGTAAATACAGTTAATTAGCGGCAGGAGCTAATTAAGATATTTCGGTAGGTGAAGATGAACAGCTATACTGAGAGTAAGCGGAAGCAGACGTATTGCTTCAGTTGAGTCAGCATACCTACCATAAATGTGAGAGGAGTTATATACCACATTTCATTGTCAATATTGTTGTAATGTTCATTCGTTTAACCCGATTTGCAAGCTACGGATTCGCAAAACTCCTGCACCCGACAGTTTCATCCTTATCTGTCTTATCCCAAACGTAAAATATTACGATACACATTTGTCCCTTTAGTGTTATACACGTGTAAGTTTCCTGTGTCTGACAGTTGGTTATTAGCATAATTGTCATTCCCTGCAAACAGATTTTCCTTCCGCGATGGCAGCATATTTCTTCTTCGCTATGATTTAGCGGTTTTGATATTAGTATGCATTAATCATTTTCATGTTTTGTGCACGTTTTGCTGCTGCTGCTGCTGCTGCGCTTGTCTGATCCATTATTAAAATTACTCATGTTTGTTTGTTTGCTTGTTCTCTTTCCTGTATCCTCCACATGAAATTTAATAGATTATTCTGCATGTGTATAGGAGAAGAAAAATAATGGAAGTCCGCCTCTTTAGGTATACATACCATTATTTATTCATGACAACGCGATCTTTTTTCCTTCAAACCATGCGAGTTCGCTTTTTAAGGGAATATAATTTTTATGTGGATTTATGTGTACTGAAAACGAAATTTACTTAGTTATATAACGAATGCACAAAAAATATCATCTGTACAGTAGTTTAAGAAAAATTGAATGTGTAGTGTTTATTATGACGTATGTGGTGTTAGAGACGAATGATGAGGATAGAGAAGGTTAAAAATGAAGAGACATTAGAAAGAATAGGAGAACAGAGGACTCTATGAAAGTTAATAAAAAATAAGCGAGATAGGTTGGTAGGACACCTTCTCCGGCATGAAGGTCTAGTCAGAGACAGTTTTAGGGAAATGCGAAGATTAGCGCAGGGTAGGAAAGAGTGGTGGTGCGTGCCCAACCAGTCTTAGGACTGTCGACCTTTTGGTGATGATGATGTAAGGTTTACAATTTTATTTTAATGTAAACAAACTTTCATTCTATCATATATCTTCATCATCACAAGGTCGCCAGTCATGAGATTGATTTGACACGCACCTCCACTCTTTCGTAATCATCATTCCCTGAAACTAGAACACCCTATTTCGTTCACTATTTGTGAGAAGTAATCTCGTCAAGGTCCACCTCCACTCTTAACTCCCGTTTCTGCCTCTAATATGTCTCTGACTAGCCCTTTATGCCTGAGTAAGCGCAATACCAACCTATCTTGCCTATTTCTTATTGACTTCCATAGAGTGCCTCTGTTCTCCTATTCTTCTATTGCTTCTTCATTTCTATCCTTCTCTATCCACAGTATCTTATCCATCATTTGCCTGTAACACCGCATTTTAAATGCTTCTAATCTTTTTCCGCTGCTCCGACCTTCCATGTTTCGCAATTAACCGTTTGCGAGCATAGAAGTGACTTCTTCTTATTGAAAGCGACTTGACCCTGCACTATCCTTTGCATAAAACAATCAATATATCTCTACTGCTCTTTCCATCCTGAGTTGTCGGACTTGCTAGATACCGAAAATCTTTATATTGCCTCTTTCGTTGCATACCAATATTTTTGTTTTACTTACTAACAATACTGTTTTGTTAATACCGCTTCAATTTTATTTAAAGTTATCTGCTTATACTGCTATATCTAAACATTGCTTACTTGAACGAAATTATTCCTGATAATATAAAGTACAGCAATTTTATTTAGGTTCATTGACTCATTAGAAATAGAAAAAGTCAGAAGCGATTGAGATGCGGTGTTATCAAATGTTAATGTTAAAGCAGGAACAGGAGTTAAAAGAGGAAGATGTAGATCTAGATTGCATTACTGCTTGTAAATAATATAAGATGCAGGTTGCTCTAATCATGGAGAAATGCAAAGACAGGCTCACCATAAGGAGCTTCCATAGCATTTTTTTATTTGAACTATTGTAGATTAAATTTTAACAATCAGTAACAGATATGCTTAGGACTATAGGGCTACGGTAGAAGAAGATAACAAGTGTTGTTGCCATCTTTTTCCTTTTATGAAGTACAACACTCACTTCGTGAATGTCTTCATCTACTGTAACCTTACAGTCCAAAGGACAATTTGAATACTATCCAGCTAACTTGCCCACTAGTGAAGTAAACGTCTTAACTGTAAGATAGGTATAAAGTATGAGATTGTATAAAATAAATTTATGACAATTAACACAATTAGCAATTATTATAGCAATAAGTATTGGATTTCCTAACTAACCAAATCTATTCAAAGGCATTTCTATTATGGGTAGGTATCAACAAATAGTAAAATTAATAACACTTATTAAAAACTAACTATGTAATTTCTAGATCCATCACTGGTAATTATTGAATTTAACGATATAATTAGTTACTACTACACGTTAACTGCTTTCTCGCATGTCGGACATTTTTAATTAAATAAGCTGAAGGTAAATTTCATGAGAATTTATCTTTTAATTTACAAAACTTCAGAATTGTAGTTTTAAATCAATAAATAGATAGGCAGAAATTTTGGTATCATAACATTACCAAAACATTTTTATTAATGTTNAAAGATGGTTTTAGGTTTTAAAATTTCAAATATTAATAAAACACTAGACAAAAAAGGTAATCAGGTCAAAAGTTCTTCAATGACCAATAACTTTTGAACGTTGGAATTCTATTGTTTACATTCAATTAAATATAAATTACTCATCATAGAGAGCATTCAATAGATTTAGTACCTATTATTTAGTGTCATATGTGATTAAACACCAATAAGTTATATCACTTTGAAAATTAAATTAGATTAACAAATTGATAAAGGCATTCGTGGCCAGTAGGTGAACTAGATGCTGTCCTAAATCAGGTCTAAAAACCATGGTCGTCTGGAGTTACTTCCTAATAACGTTTTCCCAGCACAAGTAGCGAACTTCTTCAGACATCCTTCCATCATAAATACTGGATTTGGACTGTCCTTACTGATACTGGGATAGTTATTCTTGATTGACTTCTGTTCTATGTACTACAGGCATACGTATGGTGAGAGAGGATTGCCTCATTGATTTGTGTGGCAGCAGGGGTTAGGTCACATGCACTAGGTTAGGTTATGGTGGGAATGGTTTCCGTGAATTGTATGTGTGAAGTGAGTGAAGGTTGGACTATGGTGAGAAGATTTCCTCTTTGACGAATGTACTTACCCCAAAAGGAATTAGATTCGGTTGCGGTATAGGTGATCGCCTTGATTACAATGTTACTGCATTAACGACAACGGTAGATACCCATCCATTCAAATTTGTATTGGTTCAATCAGTAGGTACATAATACATGTTTGAAATAACAATCTTTAATATAAGAATAATTAAAATAGGCGTTTATTGTTAGTGTTTGAAAACAACAACCTTTTGCTTTCTATGTGGGTGGTTATTTTTAAAGTTATATTTGTCACGTTTTATTATATGAACTGCCAGAGATTTGAAAGGCGTCGAAAACGTAATAATATTATGTCTGGTACACACAATGGTCGTTAAAATTTTCCGTTCAAGCATAGAGAAATACGCGGTAATAAGAAGGTGCCGATAATAATACACTTTTCAGTATTCTTTTTCGAAGTTACGCGCCTTGAAAAACACCTTTTGGAACATCCAAAACGATTTTGTTATTCCGAATAATAATGACTCACACTTCACAAAATACGCATGCATACTTTTGTTTATTTGTCGGGAAATTTAACTCTAAATGGAGTGGTTTACAGCAAAATATGCGTAATGAATCAAGATCTATTGAAGGAATTTGGAACAATCAAGTATAAAAAATAATAACTGCAGTAAATTGTCATACTCCACAATAATACTGTGGAATTTACTTTCAACTTATACTTCATTTACTTTCTCTAGCGATGTCCCTTCCAAAATCGTAGGTAGGGAGAAAAAAGCTCATTATACTCTCGACTCTTGTTCATTAATCATACTATTTCATACAGTACTTGCCAAAAACTTTGTTCAGTCATGAATAGTAGTGCGAGTCGAAAACAAGCATTAAAGACTTTAATATGTCTTCAAATATAAATAAACATCTCGTTGATATTTTCAGTAGTAAATGGTACCAATAACAGCACATTTGAGCAATGCAATTGTAGTGGATAAAATGGTCAAATTTTCCGTGCAGTA
>NW_020438881.1:0-10212 GCF_000699045.2 Agrilus planipennis | reverse complement strand
TCAGAGCCGGGCAAACTTTAACTTCGCAGGAGCCGCTACATGAGGTTAGTTTGAGTCACTCCATACCCTTCAATGAGTACGAGAGAGTAAGCAGTAATGAATAATTTTGTTTTGTCTTTTTCTTCTCCCTTCCACTCCCATATCAAGCCCCTTCATCCCGTAAACGAGCGGAGCCTCTCTCGCAACTTAAATAATACCTACGAAAATTTTCGTTATTAATACGTTCGCAAAACTATTGTGTTTGGCTATGGAAGAGGGGACTCACCTACGAAATGGAAGGGATAAGAAAAGGAAAGAATCATCTCACTCGCACTCGCAGGATCAATGAGGATCCACTTGGTTAACCTTGAGGAGCACTCGGGAGTCAAAAGACCCGAATTTGCCCGGCTCTGCCGTATTCAATCATTTGCTACTTAGCAGCAACCATATTATATTTCTTATGTATTTTTGTACTCATGTATTGTTTGTTACTTGGTAGATTAGATTAAGTGTGATTGACGATATTTATATTTACCTAGAATAGTTGTTTGTTCTTTTAATTAGAAATAGGTCAATGTGTCAGAGTGATTTTGGATTGGACGTACAGGTTCTGTATCCTGGTCGGAGCGTAATCCTGAACTAAATCCGTTTGACGTCTTAGAATGAGATTGTATGCTGTTTATATAGCTTTAACTTTTTCTTTCTTTTGTGTTATCAATACTACGTGGAGGTGTAGTTTAAATAGCACTGTATACTATCAGCGATGAACAAAATAGTCATTTAATTATGTACTTCTTATCGTAATGGGCGTATAAAGATTAATATGTGTACTAACGTAGTAGTAAGCTGTTATTGTTTACTTTTTAGTTGCTTTGCTACCGTCATTGTTCACATTTTTCATCCATGTAGTTACTTGTTGTTATACGTTGCCAATTCACGCCCAGGGTCGGCTTCGGACCTTTATCTTGTTTTTTTTTTAAAACGTCTTTTTCCCTCAACCTAGCTGATTTACTTAGCATTCGATTCCCTGTTGCATCTACTTAACACCCTCTAAAGCTTGTTACTTATTTTACACCCTGTATTGCCAATTAGTTGAAATCAATCAACTTGCTGACTTATTTGAACATTGGTCAATGATTTATTGAAATAACCTGTGGTGAACTAACGAGAACTTATAACTTAATGAAAATTGCAATCCACATTGGATGATTTTAATGAATTTAAATCAACTTAATGGTAGAGACTGCTTTAAATAAAATGGAAGCGGTATTGACAAAACAGTATTGTATGAAAATAAATAAAAGTAAAACAAAAATATTGGTATGCAGGGGAAGAAAAGTAGGGAAAGAGCGAATGTTAAGACAGGAGACTAAAGACTAGAAGAAGTGGCTGATTTTAGGTACCTAGGAAGTTGTCTGATTTCAGGACGGAAGAAGTAATAGAGAAATAAAGCAGAGGACAGCGCAGGGTTGATTCTCCATCAATAAAAAGAAGTCACTTATATGCCCGCGAGCGATTAATTTAGAAATTCGAAAAAGGTTGTTAAAGGTACATGTTTCGACCGCGGCGCTGTACATGTGCGAAACATGGACGCTTGGCACGGCGGAAAAGAAAATGTTAGAAGCGTTCAAAATGTGGTGTTACCGGCGAATGATGATTATACTGCGGATAGAAAAGGTTAGAAATGGAGAGGTATTAGAAAGAATAGGAGAACACAGGACACTATAGACACAATAAGAAATAGACGAGATAGGTTGGTAGAGGTTAGATAAGACTACTGTTCGCAAATAGTTCAGGATGTGGGATATTCTAATTTTGGAAGAATGCGATGATTAGCTCAGAATAGAAGAGAGTGGAGGTGCGTTTCCAACCAGTCATAGAACCGACGACCTATGATGATGATTATGAATTAAGACCAATTCACTGCCCAGTAAGATTTTTATGTCCATCGTTTATTCTGCAAACGCTTGAAAGTTCCGTTGTAAGTCAGAACAATTTTATTTGATTTTCAGTTCAGGTTCTTTGAATATATCTTATTTATACATATATCCGAAGAAAAAGTGTACTGGTTGCGAATAAATAAGGATAACCATAAAAATAAAGTTCAAATAAAAAATGCCAGTGTTGCCTTTGTTCCACAAACTTATAAGAAATTCATAAATGCAACGTACAGTAGCATAGACGGTGATATATTTAGTGGATAATTTGAACTTGTAAAGAATATATTTCTTTGCAAACCGCCAGGGCGTAGTTGACGTTTCGAATATAATATGGAAACTTTTAGGAGAGAAGTAAATAATGTAAACTGCTTTAAACCAAAAAACGTATGAATAATATACAATGCCAACGAACATAAGAAGTAAAGAAAAGCGGAAAACGGTAAAATTTTTGTATTTTATGTGAATTGAAACTACATAGACAAAATAAATACAAGACTTTCTGCTAATACACATCAAAAACATCAGCAATTCTTAAGATATTTGCCTGAAAACACAGCAGTATCTAATCACCATCATAAGGTCGTCACTACTAAGACTGGTTGGGCACGCACCTCCACTTCTTCTTATCTTGAACTAATCTTCGCATTTTCCTAAAACTAGTACATCTCACATCCTTAATTATTTGAGATCAGTAATCTAATCTAGATCTACCTCTACTCCTCTTAACTCCTGTTTCTGCCTCTAATATGTCTCTGACTAGACCTTCATGTCTAAGAAGGTGTTCTACCAACCCATCTCGGTTATTTCTTATTGACTTCCATAGAGTCCTCTGTTCTTTCTAACACCTCTTCATTTCTGACCTTCTCTATCCACGGTATCTCATCATTCGCCTGTAACACCACATTTCGAACGCTTCTAACCTTTCCTTTTCCGCCGCGCCCATCGTCCATGTTTCGTACCCGTACAGCGCCGTGCTCCAAACATACACATTTAACAATCTCAATACTGTTTTGTTAATACCGCTTCAATTTTATTTAAAGTTATCTGCTTATACTGCTATATCTAAACATTGCTTACTTGAACGAAATTATTCCTGATAATATAAAGTACAGCAATTTTATTTAGGTTCATTGACTCATTAGAAATAGAAAAAGTCAGAAGCGATTGAGATGCGGTGTTATCAAATGTTAATGTTAAAGCAGGAACAGGAGTTAAAAGAGGAAGATGTAGATCTAGATTGCATTACTGCTTGTAAATAATATAAGATGCAGGTTGCTCTAATCATGGAGAAATGCAAAGACAGGCTCACCATAAGGAGCTTCCATAGCATTTTTTTATTTGAACTATTGTAGATTAAATTTTAACAATCAGTAACAGATATGCTTAGGACTATAGGGCTACGGTAGAAGAAGATAACAAGTGTTGTTGCCATCTTTTTCCTTTTATGAAGTACAACACTCACTTCGTGAATGTCTTCATCTACTGTAACCTTACAGTCCAAAGGACAATTTGAATACTATCCAGCTAACTTGCCCACTAGTGAAGTAAACGTCTTAACTGTAAGATAGGTATAAAGTATGAGATTGTATAAAATAAATTTATGACAATTAACACAATTAGCAATTATTATAGCAATAAGTATTGGATTTCCTAACTAACCAAATCTATTCAAAGGCATTTCTATTATGGGTAGGTATCAACAAATAGTAAAATTAATAACACTTATTAAAAACTAACTATGTAATTTCTAGATCCATCACTGGTAATTATTGAATTTAACGATATAATTAGTTACTACTACACGTTAACTGCTTTCTCGCATGTCGGACATTTTTAATTAAATAAGCTGAAGGTAAATTTCATGAGAATTTATCTTTTAATTTACAAAACTTCAGAATTGTAGTTTTAAATCAATAAATAGATAGGCAGAAATTTTGGTATCATAACATTACCAAAACATTTTTATTAATGTTAATACAATAAATATACAAAATGTATATTCAATAACATTGTTTCTCTTCCTATGGGAATGTAGAATTTATGTGACGTTTGAAACTCCCTAATGTACTCCTCGATTTTGACGTGGAGCAATGGCTAATACCGGTGCAAGTTCGTACGGTTCTTACACAAAGTAGCCGTGATCTTAAAGCAAAAGCCTCAAATGCAGCAATAATCTGCAAAGCGAGACTAAACGGCGCGAGTATATTTAGTTTAGAGATAATTGAGTTATGGGCCGCACAGGGCTAGACTATTGTTCGCTAATCTGTAAACCGTTGTTGTGCAAAACCGCAGAATAGAAGCTTAATGTCCTGAAAGTTAACTTGTATCGAGCACCAAGCCTCTGTTGTCTCAGTATCAACCGCAATCGGATGCCTAAAGAGGAGATAATTTCCTGTATTTCGATCCATCTGCTAAAAAATTTATTAGAATCGACCGCAACCTTTCCTACGTCTTTAAGATGAATGATACGTATGTGATAATTAAATAATGATACTTTTTTGGTTTATTATAGAAGTTTTTGATTTTCTGTTCATTTGCCATTTACTAACATTTAGTTGCTAAATTGAAATTTGATATACGATCTAAATCAATAATAATAATGATCTAAAATCAGACAAGTAATTTTTCTTATCCTATATTACACGGGACATCTTCAGGTATCTACCAATCACGACTGGTCTATTCATTTTTTACTTACAATTAGATATTTAATTAGTTTTCCCTTTTAAAAGTTCTATTTCTGAGGACTCACGACATCTGTAGAAAACTGCTATTTATTATAGGATTCAATAATGCTCGACAAAGTCTTTTTCTAATAAAGATTTCAATTGGGAGAACTGAGTCTACGGTGAAGCTACTACCTGATGGATACAAAAGAATTGGAACAAATAGTTCTCTGTGGATCCTGATTTTATTCTCATTGTATCTCATCAGCACGCCGTAGAAGATCGCCTAATAGCTACGCCGTGGGTTTAATTAGTTAGGCGGTCGGAATCATTACTACAAAAGGACCTTGTCGAACATTATTGAATCACAATAAATAGCAATTTTGTTTGTACTTGTTCATTAAACAGATGGTGAGTTAGTCAATGTTATCGGAACCGTGTACGGTGTGCAGATGAGAAAAAACTTTTGGGTGTTTCATTCCCACCAGCCAGTAATGCTGGTGGGCGGGCAGTCCTTCTGGACTACGCCGGAAGGTAGGGCGGAAGGCCCTCTTCAGCCTGCTTTCAGGAATCGTGGGAATGGGTGAGTGGTGGTTCGGGTGAGAAAGATGAGACGGACGAAATGAAGACAGAAGAGAGTGAAAGATTATCTGTGGAATATTACTGCCTCAGCATTTGCCTAAGTGATCCAAGGAAACGACAGAAAAACTTGGACCAAGGCAGACGTACCCGGAATCGAACCGGCGTCCTCCCGAATGCAAAGCAATGGTCTAAACCTCTAGGCCATGCCGCTCGGTTGCAGATGAGCCCGAAATCACGATCCAGGTCTGGAAACTTTTTATAATTCTGTTTATTACTTTGTCAATTGAGTTTTGAAGATATGGAGGTTTGTTATTGCTTTTAGAATAGCACGAGCAATAGAACCGTTCAATTCTTTATTAGCCTTCTCATAATAACAATTCTCAAGAGAATTAACTAATTGTAATTGCTTTGGAAACAGAAAATAAATGCTTTGTAACAAGTAGCAAGTAACTGAAGCTGAACCAAATGATGAACTTCACGTTGTCTAAAATATGACAACGACGATTTATATAACGAGTGATTATTTTGAGCTTTTGCAGATTAATAATAAGTATTCTCGTTTGTAGACCAGCGGAAATCCAGTTTGAGACGGTGGACGGGGCTTTTTGATTAATTGCCAGCTTCGACGGTTATTGCTTCCTGCTGACTTGCATCGTTTTCGCGAAAGTGGAATCGCCAGCTGCTGTGAAAAATAATTAACTGATGCGTCACTTTGAAATATTATTCGCCTTTTTATTACGTGGGATCCCATTATGCCGATGATTTAAACCCTGAATGGAGATTGTTCCAATGAATTTTCTCACGTATAGTGGTATGATCTATCCAAAAATAAACCTATTCATAACCTACCCATTAGAAACTTCAATGCTGAGCATCTATTAGAAGAAAACAAATTGACCAATAATGAGTAAATTAAAAGTAGCACACATCAAGTGTCGGATATTAGTTTTGATAGATTGTAGAATAAATAGCATGGTATAGTATTACACTAACATTCCCTCTTTTACTACTAAGCCTACTTGACCACCTAATTTTGAACTCTTCCAAGTAAAAGTGACGTAAGACTGTTGGAAGGCGTATTAAATACTATTTTATAACATCATGCAGACAATTAATGTTCATTGTAAATCCAGAGAATTCATTATATTAGCATAAATACCATAGACCAGACTGTACTATCCGAAAACATTACAATTATATTTTACTGCGAACAAACTTTCATTCTATCATACGTCTTCATCATCACAAGGTCGCCAGTTCTGAGACTGATTTGACACGCAACTCTACTCTTTCCTAATCGTCATTCCATGGAACTAGAACAGCCTACTTCCTTAGAGAAGTAATCTCGTCGAGGTCCACCTCCACTTCCCTTAAGTCCTGTTTCTGATTCTAATATGTCTCTGACCAGCCCTTCATAACTGAGTAGGCGCCCTACCAACCTATCTCGCCTATTTCTTATTGATTTCCATAGAGTTACCTGTTTTCCTATTCTTTCTAATACTTCTTCATTTCTATCCTTCTCTATCCATAGTATCCTCATAATTTGCCACTAACACCACATTTTGAATTTTTTTTCTGCCAGATATTTATATCTATAACCTATGTTTTACATTTTGGAATCTTACGCTGTCTTTATGTTTAATAGAACATTATCATTCCCGGTGTAAATATTATTCTGGATTGATACCGTTAAATACGAAGTGTGCTAAGTTTAGCTCTTATAAAATCCTCCTGAAGTTTGCTCAACTAACTTCGAAGTCTACCTAATGTTTCCCGTCGGTTACCAACAGAAAATAAAACTTTACCGAACTACTTCTATGGTAAATTAGTTGTACAACTTTCCTATAAAACAAACTACACATACAAGATGGCCTAAAAATAATTTCTGGTAGGTTATTATCAAAAGAATCTACCTACTACAATGAATTTACTAAGTTACTTATACAATGAGCTTTTAAAAAGGGTTCTAACTTATCCATAAAAAATGTAAACGTCTATATGGACTTAATGATGTCATTTTTTAGAAATTTCTTTTAGCTTTTTTCCGTTTTCATTGGTTTATAATATAGTTTTGGGGAAAAGAAGAATCTCCCAATGGTGCAGATTGGTAGCTCATACCTTTGCAATGGTCATGTGATTAACAAGGGAAGCTTGGGCGCAAATTTTATTAGTTAAAAAATGGAAGAAGAAATTGCGTAAAGGAATTTTATAGCCAACGGGAATAAAGGGTATAAAAAAAATATTCCAGTGTCAAAGAAACCGAAATCGCAACGTATGCATAATGTTGCAGAGTGATAAAGGGTGCAAAGAAATGATTAAGCTTCACCTTATTGATTATGCTCCGAGGATAACAGACGTTCAGTAACCTCCGAAAGCGATTAGGTGCGCCGGTTTATCAAATGAGGATCTTAATATTGATGCTACTCTCGCGATTTAGTGACGTGTTGGTTACATCTAATTCCGGATTTGCCACATTAATTTGCTGATGGAATTGGGGCGTTCCTTTTCGTCCAGTCGCTTTGAAGTCTAACACGACCCTTGGGAGGTTTTCGATGTTTTTTTATTATTAAGGCGGGCCTTTTTAAGCGAAACTAGATGCATTTATGTATATTACGTTTTTGTGGAGTTTTCCGATGCTTGTTTGGGAGAAAAACACTTTAATTTTCTCAGCGGTGCTGACGAAATGCAATTTAGCTAATGCGATGCTTTACGGCGGAAAATTGGAGGCTAGATAGTTTCATTTTTGCCCCTGTATATTAGGTAGGTGCCCACGTTAATAAAATTGAAGTGAAAATGAGGGATTAGCCCAGAGTTTTTTGATTTTTTGAATAGATGAAGCAAGATATGCCTGCATGTAAGATTCGCATTCTACAAATTTCTATTCCGATCAATAGTACTGCTACATAGTATCCGTAAACATCGGTTTTTTTATTTATTTACTTATTGGGTTAGTCCCGCGCCTCCACCATATAAACAAACAATCAGCATGCCATATAAGAGGCGTTTTTGTATTATTTTAGAACACAATTACATTAATATAATATCAAAAACGAATTGAGATAATTTAGAACAATTTATTTAAAAATTTCGTGCTATTGGAAGCCACCAGAGGGTGAATGAAGACGGCAAACCGCCTCACCACCTTGCCTTACTCGTCTTATCTGTTAATGAAAATACCACAAATGGCGCGGTAAACGCCATCTGTAGTACGATGCTACATTTTAGGATAACGTATGCTCCAACAAGGTCCATTTAAATATATGGATATCTACTTGCTGAAACGTTTACCGCGCCATTTGTGGTATTTTCTAAACCGCGCTGTTAAGACAGCAGGTAAAGGTTGGTCTGTGTCTGTCGGAGCTGTCTGCGGCGCGCTGATGAGATCCAAAAAGATCGAAATATGCGATCAGCGTCTGGCAGTTTGGACAGAATGCAGACCACTTCGAATTATTTTATTATCTGTTAATATACTTCTGCATCTATTTGTAGAAAACTGATACGTTTTGTGGGATCCAAAATCCGTAAGGATGTTGCATGCTGATCGACGTTTGACAGTTTTGATTATTAATATTGACCACCAACATGTACATCATAACAATTATTATGTAAGTATGTATTCGATTACAGTTGACCGTTGTCGTTGACTTCGGTTACTGTTACCATTTCCGCTTCATGCTGCGTGCGCAATTTGTGTCTCATGCCAAAATTTCTTTCAACACCCCAAAAGAACTATAACTTGAAAAGCACCAGTTACCCTATTTTGTATTTATACTAACCCTCATAAGATTTTTATTTTTTGGTAAAGCAGTACGTATTTGATTTCGTTTAGGTGCTTCTCACGGATACTGAGCGAGGTCAATAAAGTTTTACCGAATATTTTTGTCGTTTTTTGGAAAATCGTAACCAAAGAAATTGCTACGGTGCCGCGTTTGCCTTTTCCTAGTATTTTCGTTCTATACTCCTTTTCATCCCTTAGTTTGGACAATATTAAATAAAGTTCAGGGCAATTAAGGGTTGGAAGGTTTTTATTTATGAAGAATCAACACCAACGTTTCGCCTCTACTTGATAGACTTTAGTTGTATAAAGGACAATACCCTAATCATTAGATTACAGCATTGTCCTTTACTGTAGTAACGTGGTTTTTAATTATACTTTATTTATATTCGTGTTTTCTCTAAGTCAATGTTAGTTTTTAACTATTTATTTATTTATTATTTTATTTATAATTGTGCTGTTTAGATCAATGTTTATTTCAATATTATGTACCAGTTACAAGCACCGAACTATTGGGAACTTTTTCTTGCATAACTAAAGAACCTACGTTGAAATAGCCTCCCAAATAGGGGCGCAACGTCGGTATTGATTCTTCATAAATAAAAACATTAAAACCCTTAATTGCCTTGAACTTTATTTAATATTTGCGTTCTATAGTCCAACATAATGATCATATTATAAAAAATTCTACCTACATAAAAATTGTAGACAATTCAGAAACTTCAATTTGAAAAAAGGGTATTTTACAACTTTAAATCCTTCCAAAAAAAAATAATAATAAAAACTTACGGGTCGCATTCATCGCGCAAAATTCCTCGATTAATGAGCAAAAAAGTGCTTTTTATAAACAAGGATAACACTAACCCTGGGAATTAATCTTGTTCTAGAAGTATCTGAACTTCTAGTGCGTTTAAAATATTAATTCTTTTTTGAGACAATCCGTTCCATTTGTTTTATCCGCGATTAAGGACAATAGGAACTACTAAATTATTGAATGGGCTGCATATAAAAAATGATAAATAATAAATAGTGCTACCTGGTGGTATGTGTAAAGTCAAATATAGCCGATAAATAGATGTCCATTAGTTTCATGGCTTTATTTTTACATGGATAATATTTATACGAAGATTATCGCTATGGAAACGAAAAACCGCAAAATTTAAATGCAATTAACAAAATAAGAAACTTAGGTATAAACATTATCCCATTTTGATTGATTAATTAAATGCTTTTGGTCTCTCCTGTGGTAGTTTTTTTTTTATATTACAAT
>NW_020438880.1:1574806-1616658 GCF_000699045.2 Agrilus planipennis | reverse complement strand
AAAAGTACCTTATGGGTATTTATAAAAAAATTGTACACAAAGTTTTTTCGGTTAATATACCTTTATAGGTATCTACTATTTCATATTTTGATTTTTTCAAATACCTAAAGAAATTAATTGACACTGTATTATGGATACATATGCACATAACTCGATTACTTTTCCTCATCATATCTATCGAATTAACAGGGTTTACTAGCTCGAGGTTGGGCTGGTGGAGAGATGAGAAGTTGGCCTTAGGAGAATTCGGAAGGTGGAAAAGCCAAAAAAATGTGTACCGAAGAAAACACTCGTAAATAAGAAAATTTTACAACTACAAAGAAATTCAATATACCTACTATTATTGAAATTACTGTTACATGTAGACTATACAGNCTGGTGGAGAGATGAGAAGTTGGCCTTAGGAGAATTCGGAAGGTGGAAAAGCCAAAAAAATGTGTACCGAAGAAAACACTCGTAAATAAGAAAATTTTACAACTACAAAGAAATTCAATATACCTACTATTATTGAAATTACTGTTACATGTAGACTATACAGAAACGTAAGGAAGTTTTAATTATAAAGCCGTTAAAACATTGCCTATCGTTGTCATAATGATGGGAATTTTTCATTTTCATTGGACATAATTCAAAATCACAGCTAGTTTTTTCTTTGTTGTGACAACGAAAGCGTTTTTTTAATTTAAACTCATTTCTTTTTATTGTAATGCAATTTGAAAACACAAATTTTTTAAAAAATACAGTGATTTTTGAAAACGCTGAAATAAGTTGTAAAGAAATAGTTTATAAAATCGCGATCTTTTTAAAAAATCAAAAATAGATTTTTTCCAAAAGTTACGATTTTTTTTATTTTTTTACTAAATCGTATTTTGGCTGGTTTTAAAGTTTTTATTGCTATAAATACGTGTCAAAAATCGTCGACAACCACATAAAACAAATTTTTAGGTCCATCGGGAACAGTATTCTTTTGTTTTTTTGGATAAAAGGTCGTATGTCCTTTTCTGTACCCCTATAAATGTGTGTACAAAATTTCGTGATAGGTTTTAACTGCGACTTCACTCGCATTGACGTAAAAAATAATCGACGATTATATAAAACAAATTTTTTCTATCGCTTGGGAACAATATATTTTTTCTGGATAATAGGTACCCAATGTCCTTTTTTTATACCCCTTGACAATGTGTGTACAAAATTTGATGATGATCAGGTGAGTAGTTAAGGCGTGAAATGGTATCAAACAAAAAAAAGATTCCTTAGCATTTATAATATTAGGATTTTCTTTTTTCTAACAAATCTAACGATTTATAAGGTATCGACTTGTACATTCAGATATAAGAAACAATCTTGTGTATTATAATAGTATAAAAATTCAACAATANCGAAGGCGGGCTGATACATTAGAATAATGTTAGGAAGATATGTTTTAGGACAAACGATGTTTGGCGGGAACAGCTGACGGAAGGCTGAAGCCAGGGCCGTACCTAGCAGTTAAATCCTTTGTTAAATTTTATAATAAACAACAAATATTAACATAGAAATGTTTCTAAGTTTTACTTCTTTTATGAATAAATACACTTTCAACTGTCTAACTATATAACTCCATTTTCTTCAATTAATTATGATTTTATTTCGAAATAATCAGATTGATTAAAATCAATTGATTTAAATCATTTCAACCCTGGAAAACTGTTACAAATTTCACAATTTTCGGACAGAAGATCAGAAATTCGTTGCTTTGTTCTTATCGTTGTTACTATACGCTAACTAAAAAAACGAACACGCCATTTTTCTTCATAATCAATCTCTATTTTTGATTAAGAAACATCTATCTCTAAAGCTAACAGTTTTTTTTAAGCAATTTAAACAACAAGCAACTTTCCCTATCAGAAATCGTAAAAAAAGTAATGTACAGGACACGAGGTAAAAAATACCCACATTAGAGAAATATACTAAACAAAGTGAAAAAAATTCATTTACATTAACAGTGTAAGTGTTGCAAAATCATAATTACTTTCACATGCTGCTTATGTACCAAATAAAGTTAGATTATTTTATTAAAACCCAAAAATTTAGTTGCTTACAATTTTCGATTCGCACTGTAACATTGGTACCATGATAATTTAAATTTAACATACAGCAGGCGACTGTTCGTCCTTGGTGTAGGCAACCCACTACACTGCAAAGTATTCTGAACGTCAGGCTGCAGGAGCACTTCTGAATTCCTTTACTTATTAAAAATTCGGCTTTCAAAACCAACAGTTTAAAATATTAATAATCAAGAAATAAAAACGTTTTTAAGCTGGGGGTTGGAAATGCAAATCGATTTGCCCTATGAATTTTTGTGGCAAATGCAGCAAAACGTAGTGGAACTATAAGCGGCAACCAGGCCTTTTTAGAAAAAAGAAATGGATAAACTGAAGTTCGCAAATTTTAAATAATGGAAAAAGTGGCGGTATTACACAAAGAAGTGATGTATGCTTGTCATCTTATCCATTAAGTTCTAAATTGTTTGTTAACCAAATCGACGCTAGATTAATAAAGTGTAAATACCTGATTTAGCTGTTACTATTTTTAATTGTCACTTACCACTTTATATCATTTAATTCCTTCCTTTAACAATAACACATTGTCTCCATTCCAGATGCTAAAAGACACCTTCGCCTCAGGACTGTTGGTAGTGCTACTTTGCAGAGAAAAAGAGAAACCAATGTTCCATAACACGTCACCCCGAGTTTTTATGCTCCTGTAAAATGAAATATTATAAGAGAGTATTCAGATATAAATAATTTAGCCTCCCTACAATATTAAAGTAATGCCCGATCCTTATCTCTTTTAATATTAAATATATTGTCTACAACTTTTACAGTTCTTTGGGGTAGTGCTAAGTTTTGGAAAGTAACAGAATTATAATGACACTAATACACTTTATAAACACCTTTTTTAACGTAAAGTTTAAGTCACCTCGAATTGATAAAATCATACAAAAAGAAATTATTTCACAAGTCGCATTTATATCCATTAGTGCCTTATTTAAATGAGGCCATTAATGGTAAAAAATTGAATCAGTATTTATATCCTCCTGATGGTGATAGGTGGGGTCTGCTGCTGTTTAATTTGATCCCTTCGTTTGTGTTGTGGAGTATTATCTAATTTTAAATAACCTTAAGTACCGAGAAATTCAGGTAAAAATTTTACTAAAGAATACCGGAGGGCAGACATCAGCTAATGTTGGTTGCATCTTCCTTCGAATGCGTTCTACTTATTACTCCTATGCCGATTATAAAATTTTCACTGCTCATCTTATTTTGACAACCCCGTTTTATAAAAAATAAATAATTTTTAAACCAATTTGGCTTTGATTACACAATTGATTAGAAGTAGGGGAAGAATAGAGAATAGAATTAAAACGGAAAATTTTAAAATAAAATAAACAAATTAAAAAACTGTACCCGAACTGCGGAAAAAGACTGTTTATAAAACTGTAACCCGACTACGGATAAATAAAATAAACTAAAAAGAAATAAACAAGCTAGGTGCTGATTGCCATCATCGTCTTATTGAGTAAAACAAGTCTTTTGATATATCAGACATTCCTGTTTATTCAGTTCTATTCAAGTCTTCTGGCAGTTTCACATTAATAACGTTATAATTCAATTTAAAAATGCCGTGGTCAGCGTAGTCAACTACAAATAAAGCCACTGGAAATGCCTTCAATCAAGAATAAAAGCATGCACGACCACAGCATTTGATCCAATTTTAACGTTATTAATGTGAAATTACCAGAAGACTTCAATAGAACAGTGATATGTAACATATCAAAAGACTTGTCTTAATCAACAAAACTTTAGCAGCAATAGGCACCTTAAGTTGTTTTTTGTTTCTTAATTTATTTTATTAATCAGTAGTTCTAACCCCCTATCTGTCACTGTGAGCTCGAAACGATTAGCTACTTTGCTTCGAGTGGTCGAAACTCACTTTTGTGAACAATTTGTTTAATAACTTTCTTTGTGTTAAAATTGTTTGAAAAATTAAATTTAAAGGAATTGTTTGTAAATAGGTATGCAACACATCGTACACTTCAGCATAAGGAATTGCTGATACTAACTACGTAATACTACTTTGCCCTGTGCTGACAGCACTCATAATTTCTATTATATATAATATTAGTTAAGTTCCAGCTTGTAAACTTTTTCTGTTTTTCTGTAATCGATCAGATTAGTTTTTTAAGTTTTTTATTTTATTAGTTTTCAATAAATCCACATCAAAGAGGGTGAAGTAGGAGTTCGAAATTAATCTACACATCTGACAGATTCATAAACACACAACGGAACCTACTAAAAACAGAAACATAAAAATTGGATAATAGATTCATTTTGTATCATCAACACTTACTAAGAAATAAATACTGGTATTAAATATCCGAAGATCAAATGATAGCAAAACTTGTATATATAAAAACGAAGCCTAAGAAGTTAGGGCCGCGAAAATTCCTATTTACTCTCTTAGAAATTAAGAAAACGTGTATTGTTTTTTTAAAATAAGTCAGTAAGAGGTGAAACATCGGATGAAATTTTATACGTTGTTTTTGTAGATATGAAAACTGACACTTAGACTGACTGACCAACCAAAATTAAATAAAAAATAACGATAAAAATGAGGACTAGTTTATCAAAGAGTTAGCAAGGATAACAATAAACAGCAAATACTGTTACAATTCATCATTAATTTCTTTAATTTTGTAAGATAGTTTTCTTTTTTTGGTAATTTTTTACATTAGTTGACATTGGAATTGAGACATGAAGTTTAGTCAAATAGGTAGTACTGACCAAGTAGAATCGTGTGGTAGCATTAATTCCATGCGGAAACCAATGTAGCTTGAGATACAGGCTCGTAAAGTTATTTAATCGGAAGAAATTTCGATTGGTACGGTCCTGGCTGCAGCCCTTCGTCAGCTGTTCTCGCCAAATATGCATCGAGTTTGCTTAATGCCCCTGCCCGCCGAAGGCGGGCTGATACATTAGAATAATGTTAGGAAGATATGTTTTAGGACAAACGATGTTTGGCGGGAACAGCTGACGGAAGGCTAAAGCCAGGGCCGTACCTACCGGAATTTCCTCCGATTAAGAAAACTTTAAGGGCCTGTATCTCACTCACATTCATTTTTAAACAAATAATAAACAAAATTCTAGTAAATACTACTACACTACTTCACTTGGTGAGTACTACCTACCTGACTAAACTTCATGTCTCAATTCCAATGTCAACTAATGTAAAAAATTACCCTTTTTTTTTAAGAAAACATTTTGTCTGATAACTTCAGGTTCCTGTGATAATTAAACGAAAATTTCACAACTACTATCTCTAAATAATGTTAATAGTAGATACTTACCAACTCATTATCATAAATCTTGCGTTTAGCAACAACACGTTGCCTCTGTTTCCAGGCTAGTTTTACTTTTATGCTTGCTTTAGGTATCCCAACATCCATTGGATAGAACCAATAAATCCAGCAAAAATACCACAGCAAACGACCTGTTTTTTTTTCTCTCTTATCGGAAAACTGTAAAAATGGACAAAATAGAACAAAGTAAGTACATAAATAAAATATTAAACAGAGCATACAATAAAAAAATCCATACTTCAACCGTTCCGAACACAAGCACTTAGAAATTTTAACACAAGACACAAGCAAAGCAAAACAACATAGAAACATAGATAATAAATCTACAAAGGGTAAACAAAAAATCACAAAACGCCACAAAGCATAGATTGACATAGACATAGATACTCACCATAGATTACATATAGATATTCACCAATTGAACTGCATACTACAGAATACTTAATTTTTGATATTACCAATACGCATGCGCCATAGATAATAAAATAATCATAATGATTATAGTAATGCCATTGAATAATTTAGTATCATTTTTAATCATTACTAGTAAATATAAAAATAAACTCTGCTTACCATAATAGTTCTATCTTCGAGCACAAATAACACGCAATCAATTGGCTTCAATTAATTCATATTTTTAGTAGTTTTTGAACAAATTGACATTTAATTTCTACCTGCACCGAAACAATTTTCATTTTTTTTATAAGAACTAATGGATGCACAACTTTGATACTTACATATTTAAAACCCGCAAACGACGCATTTTTTGGTAAAGTTTGAATCAGTATATTATTTATATTGAGTGCCATTCACACGACTAATCTATGACTGGTGCCAACCATAGATAAGATGAAAAATAAAAATTTAAACTAGTCGTAGTCATAGATATCCTTATCTATGGATATATCACGCTCTTGTAATGCCTAAGTACCCGCTCACCGGAGCAAAAAAAAATGAATGTGTCTGTTGCTAGCGTTTTCAATTTTTTGAAACAACAATCTAACCGCGTTTATTATTTTTAAACCTACATAGAAATAAAAAAAAGGGTATATTACCTAGCAAAAACAGTAACAATTACAGGTTCATATTCCTCTAAACAACAAAGAGAATGGACATGATCACGACAATACTCACTCTTTTATGCTTGTAGTGTTGGTTGGCTCTTCCTATCGTAACCTTATGATTCTAAAAAATTTTTTCAAATTTTGTTTCAATTTGAACCCATATACGTTAATAATATTACATTAATTTTTGTAAAGAGGAGTTGGACCGTGAGAAAACATTGACTTTATAGCTTTATACTATATTATTATTACCATTATTATATGATAACTATTAAAGATTAAAGCCAAAAATCATAGACTAAACACACGACAGGCAACTACATGACTGAGTGTTGCACTCGCTCGTACCCTGCTCGTACGCTGTGCAATAAGGCAGTGCGCATCAGATTTACCACGTTAGCAAGATTTTGCCTACATTTTGTGTTTGACTACTAAAAATACTGAAATTGATGAGCGGTAATTTATCACGCAGCGTACGAAACACGTCTTCTATCCTTGTTTAGTTATGATGCTTGTATGGATGCTTTTTAGACTAATTTGCTTTTGTTAAGCTATTGGTCCTAAATTTTCTTATCTACGTAGCAAATCGGATGCACACTGCCTTATTGCGTAGATACTGAGAACAACTTGGTGACGCTCTTAACTCTTAACGTCTTAGCTCCCAACGTACTCTTATACTTGTTACTAGGGCTAGTCGTTAGTGTTATGTCTAGTTTTCTTGGTTTGTTGATAACGAATTTTTCCTTTAATAGTTATTTTAATGATTGAAATGTTGAGTGTGAAGTTGGCAAATATATGTTTTATTCTTTTTTCAATTTCAAATCTCAATTTCAATTGCTGAACCCATATTATCATACTATTATTTATATGCATAAAAAGAATTGGAAATAAAAGTTGAAGTACATTATTATTAAATAACAGTTGCGCACGAAACCGCTTAAACAATTCCCTCTTCCAAACATTCTGATAATTTTTTAATACAGTTCGAAATAAAGAATATTGCACCTATAAATATTAATTCCGCATAAAATTTGTGTCAAAAGTATAAATATAAAAATGCTTAACCAAATATAACCGCAACTTTTCAGCTGAGAAAATCAGATATTTNCATTAATAAAATTTTCTTCTTTGTTTACATCGGCCATTTTATGTTGTTTTTGACAAACGACAACAACAAAAAACTGTCACCAACATGAAAACGCTTAATGACATTTTAACTTTTTAACCCTATGATTGACACCAAATTCAAAATGACAATTTAAATTTTAGCGCCAAATAATAATGATTAAGTATTTTTTATTTTTTGATAATAAATGTGAATACTGTAATGGATATTAATAAATTATTTTAATGCAATAATTTTGTTATTGCAAATTGGAATTTTTAAAATACCTAAACAATTTCTTAGGAATTTTATTTAATAGGTATGTTTCTGATCGTGAGTACCATTCTGTGAGTTATGTCTATAATAATTAAATCATAGATAACCTAAATAATAAACTTTTTATTACATTTTCATTATTTAAAAAAAAAACATTATTGGGAACTTTTTAAAACAAGTAATATAATATGCCTAGTAATCTATACGGTATAAGTAATATATTTTATGAGTAAAGCTGCTGAAAGCTAGAAGGTATACAAATACGTGATATTTTACAAAGTACACGTAAACGTCATGCGGCGGGAATGATAAATACTTATAATTTTATCTTTACAAAGCATTTTTTATCCCCTCGCATCTTACATACGATAGTTTTACAACTGTAAAAAAATTATCCGGTATACTTTGCAATTAAGATAAAAAGCAGTTTTATTATTAGTCCACGAAGCTTTCTATAAATGAATATGTACCAATTGAATTTGAATGAGTCATTTTTGAAATTAATTTCGCAATCGTTGATTGGCTTATTAAATTGGCTGGGTGGATAGTGACAGGCTTGACTATTCGCACTTGATCATTGACTTGACAGAAACAAAACTATTATTGAACTCATAGTTTGTTTTTCACAGTATAGGCATAACAATGGATATGCCTTTGCTAAATAAAAATATTTATACTTAGATATGGTTTAATAAATAGTTTTTGCACAGTTTCCATCGAAGATAGTTTTGAGATAAATTTAGTGTGTATTTAAGAATCCTTGAAGTTGTTATCAATAATACTATTTATAAGTAGGTTGACATATTGTATATGTACTACTTAGCAGAAATTATTTTCAGGTAAATACTTATTTTTGCATTAAGTAATCCTTTGAAAAACAAAACAAAAAATGGAAGGCGACGAGGGGAATATGGACCCATGTGAATGCATTGGTCATGAAATGGCTATGAGAAGGCTATTAAATTTGGTATGTGACTACATAAATTAATAGAAATTACTTACTTTTTATTATATTATAGTTAAGGCAAACCCAATCTTATTGCACAAACTCAGAATGCTTCCAGGATGGTAAGTTGTTATGATTTCTTAAAATTAACTTTTAAAAGGAACAGTGACATACGTACTGATTGATTTTGGATGTTTTACTGAATACTGTTAAGGATATTAGAACACTTGACTGCAAATTCCTGTACTTATTGAAACACATAAAAATATTTTTTAGTTGTCAGCCCTGGAAATCCAAATCAAGATAACAGTTTCATCTTGTTTGGATTATTCTTGGCTTTTGCAACATTAATGTATTTTCTACGTCCAAGAAATACATTGGAACGCTCAATTAAACCCAGCACGAATAATGTAAGTACTGCTTTGATATTGCAAATAAAAATAATGATTACAAAATTTTATGTACAAAGGATCATGATGGTTCCCCCCCTCCTAACCCACCATCACCACTTCTGTGATGCTAGAAAAATCGTTGCCCTACTCCCCATACAAAAGTATTGCTTGCCAATTATAGTTCTGAAAAACGTCATGAATGTTAAATAAATGTTAAATGATTTTATTTTTATAATTTTGTGGTTTTTGAGAAAGGTTTTTTCTCAAAAACTACATTTTTATAATGTTAATCCAATTAAATGTTTATATAATTTTTGCAACGTACTAATTCCGTTTTAGACTATAAAATTTAAAGCAAGCAGTATTTTACTGATATTATTATTATTAAATGTGCACTTTTTGGGATATGGTGCTATACATTCCTTATTTTTAACTCGATGGAACTTACTACATGTATTAATTGCATTGTCATTTTACTACAATTAAATCCTACTCTGAATGTAATTATGTAAAATATGTTTAATGCATGTATTTATTATGTGTAATATCAATTTGTTGATTATTTCAAAATATAAAATAAAATTTAATCATTACTCGTCATCTCTTAAATGAATAAAATCATTTCAGTGTCCAATAGTGTAGTTGTTTTCAAATACTAAGATTGGAGATAACTTTTTTTTGGAAACCATTCAAGAAAAAACTAAAAATAAGAATTAGATCATAAAACCACTAAAAGTGACGAGCTTTTGAAAACATCTTTGCTAAAGTCTAACTGTTTAGCGATCAATTGTAAAGATTATATCAAGTAAAGGACGAAGATTTTGTTATTCTTTACTGGTAACACAAAGAAGAAACCAAAAACATTGTTAGTGGATATATCTAAATATTGAAAATAGTAAAAAAAGATTTGCTGCAATAGAAGATTACTTAACATTTAATGACTATTATAGTATATCAAAAAAAATCTTTTTAGAACTTGTAGAAAAATTACATACAAGTTAGCATGTCTCAACGCGTGGGTTTAGGGTTCTGTCATAATCGCCTAGGTGGGAGCCGAGCACCCTAACTGAAAAGTACCTGCCAAATGGTTTTTTTATCGTTGGATCAAGATCGCGTTGTCTTCAGTGGAGTACGAAGCCTCATACCAAAATTGTAAGAACAAATAGAAAACTAAAGGAAAATCGTAGCAAAGACTTCTGTAATTTATTATAGGTAATTTAAATTAATATGGTATTGATAAGTAAATTCTACGTGAAGACTTTAAATACATTTCTAATGAAATAGATGAACTAACAATAAAAACGAGTTTATTGAATTGTATAGTTTCCAAATTAAGTATGTATGCACTATTGCCTTAACAAAGTAAAGTGCCTGAATTAACGTTCCTATTTTGCTTTATGCCTACATAAAACATCACATTTTGAAAACAATAGTACTTGTTTTGTTTTATTCACCAAATTAAATACAAACTCGTTAATTCTTCAATTAATACTTACTAATTATTTTGATATAAAATAATTACCATTAAATCAGAATTTATGGTCCTACATTTAAGCAGCCAAAACGTTATTTACATTTTTACATAAAGTAATGATTTAAAATGTATTGCAAGAATTAAAACACCAAATAACGAAAATCACATAGGTGCATAGTTATAATTTTCACAGTAATAAAATCGAACATTTCGAAAAAAATTAACTTCGCCCTAGGCGGAATGTTTCCTGAGACACAATAGAATTAATTACTCAAGCTAATAAAATTAAAATTAAGTTTATAAAAAACTTCTGGCTCATTTTTGTACTGACATTTCGATTTTATACAAATGTCCACCTACCAAAGGGACAAAAATAATGTAGAACTAGGATCACGTCAAGAATTTTTTTCCTGAAGATTCTTCAACGTTTTACGAACTTTTTGTAAGACTTCTGTCATCTGTTCGTATTTGCCGGTCGAGTTTGGTAAATTTTCAAAATTCATAATGTCCGAAATATTTTTGGAAAAATTTTCCGGTTTCGGTAATCGTGAATAAGGTGAAGCTGTTTTAAGAATTGGTGTACCGAAAGCAATTGTTTTAATCATTTTTGATGAACTTGTGTCACTTGAAGCACTTGTATCCGTAAACTCGGAACAGCTCAACGAAGTTTCAGTTTGCGAACTATTTGTCGTCTCAGTTTGCGAACTACTTGTCGTCTCAGCTTGCGAACTGCTTGTCGTCTCAGCTTGTGAACTGCTTGTCGCCTCAGTTTGCGAACTGCTTGTCGTCTCAGCTTGTGAACTGCTTGTGAACTGCTTGTCGTCTCAGCTTGTGAACTGCTTGTCGTCTCAGCTTGCGAACTGCTTGTTGTCTCAGCTTGCGAACTGCTTGTCGTCTCAGTTTGCGAACTGCTTATCGTCTCAGTTTGCGAAAGTGAAGTTATACCCGATATTGAACGCCTTCCTATCATTTCCATAGAAATAGATTCTGTCGGTTCTTCTAATGTATGATGGGTTATTTTGCCGTTTTCGCTAACACTTACATTCGTTATTTTCCTCATTCTCATTTCAATAGTAACTTCTTTTTCTTTACCTACTGGCATTCTGTTATCTTCAGAAGATATTTCATCTACTGTTATACCGCTTGTTGTACTGCCATTGGTATTGTCATTCAATTCGGCCAAAAGCTGATTTTTCTTTGATTCCAACTCGGTCAAGGATGGCAATTCAATCTCTTTTTCAATTGAATTCTATTTAAACATAGTAAATTTTATTATTTTATCTGAATAGCAAACAAATTTCATTGTTTTTAGAAACGAAGAAAATGGCCGGAAGTAATAGAAGGGAGTGATTAGATAATCCAGTCGGACGTTTAGTGTCGATAACTAAACAATCAACGAACCACTTTGTCATTGTAGTTCTATCACACAAAACCGGCAATCACTTGACGACGCTGAGTGCAAATTTGTCCTCAGAATATCCTCAGCCCATCAAAATTTTTAAAAATTCCAATCAAAACCTAATAAAAGCCATTTTTGTCCTTTTTTCAAAGATACCTATTTTTGTCGCTCAATTAGAATCCGTCCTCAGAATTGCCCTAACATATCAAGATCAACACCGAAATATTTTAACTCCAAAATCCAAATGTTGCCAATTTGGCTTGTTTGGATTTGTCATTAAACTATTTTGAATTTTTAATATTTTAGGGCAATTTTGGAGCTAGATTTGAGATAGATGCATCGAAAATAATTCCCCCCTTGTGCACCAATACCAAACAAACTAACTTAGCATTAATCGCATTTTTAAGTTAAGACATATCAAAATCTTATGTTTTATTTAGCCTGTATCAATTTTTTTGCGACTAGGGGGTCGTTCAGGAACTCCTTTAATCAATTTTAAGTTATCATATGCCTTTTTTGATATCTTAGCTACTCTTCGAAAGTGCGGATTATCAATCAAAGCAATAGGAAACTTGAGTTGATCTAAAAGGACATCTAACATTTTCAAAAGAATATATCTACACTAGACATGGACGGGTAACCGGTTTACATCTGACACATATTAGGATCTGGCCGGGTAATAATTTAAGTAGAGGAAAAAACAGCAACAATAATGTCTTACAAAACCATACACTTTCAATTATGAAGAGTTTGAGAGAACCGCTGCATGTATACGGTCACTAGAATTTTTGAAAATTTATAAAATGTGTACAGTAACGCTTCACAATCTCGTACATATATAAAATTGTTTTTGGCTTAAATTTGTTAAATACATAATTTAGTATCACGAATATTATTTTATCTTTTTCTGTAATATAAACTGTAGGATTTTATTCTCCATCAGTTTCGAAAAATTTTTTTTTAATATTATAAACTATAAATGAAATTATGAGTGCTGTCAGCACAGGAAAAGTAGTGTTATGTAGTTAGTACAGCAATTTCTTATGCTGAAGTGTACGATGTGTTGCACACCTATATGCAAATAATTCCTTTAAATTTCATTTTTTAAATAATTTTTAACACAAGGAATGTGATTAAACAAACTGTTCACAAAAGTAAATTTCGAGCACTTGAAGCAATGGTGCTAACAGTTTCGAGCTCACAGTAACTGATAGAGGGGAAAAACTAATTATATTTACACATAATAATATACGTAACAATCCGATATGGCCAGTTAGTATAGGAGAACGCTATGTCATTACGGTGTTAACTATATTTTTTCTATCTCTTCGGAGACACTTTGTCCATTCTGCCCATGCTTGAGAAATCTAATATAATAGCAGTAGGTATGCAGTTGTATGCGCACTTTGTTGGAAAAGCTTCCACTTATAAAAACTGAGCATACAGGAGTATTACATATATGCGATTTTACTTAAAATCACTTTACGAATAGAAACAAATTAACTCTAGTTTTAAGAATATTTGGAGTTGAAAATTAACGCGTTTTTAAATCAAGACTGAATGAATATTAGAAAATTTACACATTATGAAATTGTTCATTTGATCATTAAACCACTTTACTGGGAAATTTCATTATAATCGAGGAAACAGCATATAAGCGAAGAATATTACCGTTTTAAATAATTTTGTCCAACTGTTAAAATATATTATTAAATTACTTACAACTATCATATCCTTTACTGGAGAAAGATCTTCTTCTGGCATAATGCTTTCAAATTCCATATCTTCTGTGTTCAGGTTATCCTGCTCTCTTTCTTCTAATATTTTTATATGTTGCAACATAACTTCTTTACTAAACTTCTCTGAATAGGGAGGTACACCAAAATCTCGAAACTCCTACATTCATTAAAAATGTAAAAAAACGAAGTATATTATTCTCTTTACTACTTACATCTCTAAAACCTTTATCCAATGGCACATTAAAACCGGGATAATCAATTATTTTTTCAGGATCAACAAAAGGTCTTGTTTTTTTATTTGTAATAACATTTTTTCCATCAAAATCATACACTGTCAGATCAGAATGTACAATTTGTGCTTCTTCTAACCAACCTGGAGGATAACCAAGTCGTCTCATTCGGTAAATATAGTCTGGCAATTGATCTCGATGCAGGCCTAATGCTTTTCTTAAATTGTCCGTTAACTGACCCGGTTTTAAGTGGGAATACTTCTGATCATCTTCAAGATGATAGCGTCTATGAACAAAATGAGCAATTATTTTACATACTGAGCATTGATAACAATTTTATGATATGAAAGAATAAAATTAATTTAGCAGAATTGGTTAAATGCAATTTGGCAAGTCCAAAGTTTTCAGAGATCCATATTATAGATACATTACTTTCTTAATAGTTTAGGCATATTTAGTTGTTTTTATAAGTTATCTTCATGCAGAATGAATAGTATTAGAGACAATAGCAGTTTTTGAGATAAACCTTGTAGAAAAATATCTAAAAGCTAAAATAGGGTAGTAGTAAGTATCAGAAATTAAACAGAAAGTTTATTTCCGCTCTTTGTCACCATACCTGTTGAAATATTTTACATAAAATTAAGAAAAACATAAAAGTATGGCTTTCTTATAAATAACGAACCTATGAAAGATATTCCTAATAATTATTTTTTTTAATACTTCTGATGTAAATGTTTTTTGAGTGAGTCAATATAGGTTTAATACCTATTATGCTAAATGTTATGAAAGTAACACTTAATAAAAAAAAATTTCCCTAATCTATCTATTACAGTTTAATAATAGTTCAAGTAAAAAATAAAAAAAGTAAGGTCTGCAGTTACCGATGACAGACAAAGTAATGTATAGATAGGTATAATTTCTTAAGCACATCAAACTTCTGCAAATGAAGAATATAAAAGACAACAATAAATAAAGTCCAAAAAATATAGAGGTGGAATTAAGCTCCATATATAGTATCACAGTTGTATCCAATAAAAATGTACATATCAAATGATAATTTACAACAGATATAGTAAACATTTGTAATAAATATATTAATAATAAAAATTTTACAAAGAATTCAGACAATTTGTGCCTCCTAGTAATAAATCTACTGGAACTCTCTTGTTAAACTGTTATTTAAATATCAATAAAATCATGCATCAACGAATTGTAAAAATATGTCTTACCCATTTTTAGGTGTATTTCTAAATTTCAATCTGGCATGATTGATTTTAGCATTATCACGAGGTAAAGGACAATCTTTTAAATTATGATTTTCACTGCAATTGAAGCAACTATTTGCAGCAGACACACATAATGTAGAATCACTTGCATTTTCATCATTCTTTTCAGTAACATTTTGAATATTAAATTTACTTTCATATTTCAATATTTTCTCTCTTTGAGTAGTTAACGATGGCGTGGTATCAAGTACAAAAAAACCATCACCTTCATCTTTTGACTTCTTCCGCTTTCGTTTCTTTTTCTTAGATATCTTTAGTTTATCTAAATCAGGGCTATTATTAATAGACTCCGTTTCAAAGAAGTCAATACTAAAATTAAGCTTCTCTTCTTTAAAGGTGAATCCCATTGTGGTCAGTAACGTTAAAAGTATTTCACTTAATTGTTCATAAGCCTCCGCATTTCTAAATTGCAGTTTTACAAAGGGCTCACTTTTGAGGTTACTTGCCTTATCAACATCACTTTTCTCAACCTCTGTTTTCTCGCATTTAACTTGAATGGGTAATTTTATATCTACCATAAGGTCTTGATTATCCTCAGCATTTTTGATAACTGCGTTATTGAGGTTACTTGCATCGTCAACATTATATTCCTTTTTCTCTACTTTCTCACATTTTACTTGAATAGGCAATTTTATGTCTTCTGCTGTAACCTCTTGATTACCTTCAGCATTTCCGACAACTGCATTACTGTCTGTTGTCTCCGATAGAGAATTATGAAATTCAATTACCTCATTTTTCAATGAATTAACATTTTCTATTTCCATGTTATCTTCTTTATGTGATGACAAGGTAGTTGTATTCTCAGAAATTAAACTATATACTGCAATATCCATGTCATTTTTTCCATTAATAAAATTTTCTTCTTTGTTTACATCGGCCATTTTATGTTGTTTTTGACAAACGACAACAACAAAAAACTGTCACCAACATGAAAACGCTTAATGACATTTTAACTTTTTAACCCTATGATTGACACCAAATTCAAAATGACAATTTAAATTTTAGCGCCAAATAATAATGATTAAGTATTTTTTATTTTTTGATAATAAATGTGAATACTGTAATGGATGTAAAAAAAATTTAACTCTTCTAAAGTGAAAGTTTTACACAATAATGTATCGATTTTAACTAATCGATGTAATACAAAGGTATCAACTTCAGAATGCCTTTTAAAAAAACAGAATTACTTAAATCTCGGTCAAAGGAACTCGAAAAATTGTCCGAAAAGAATGGTTTACGCCATTCTATATATAGTATTGGTAAAGATAAATATAAGGGTGAATGGAAAAACAACCTGAAAGATGGTAATGTACTTACTGTACAAATTGCGTTTATTTTCTTTTCTACGTATATTAAAAAATATTAACAGGTAAAGGAGTTTACCTAAGTAGGACCAAACAACTGTATGAAGGAGACTGGGCAGAAAATTATCGTCATGGATTCGGTATTTTGGCTGTACCATTAGAAAAAATATTTATACTTAAATATCGTGGAGACTGGAGAAGAGGATTGTACGGTGGGTTTGGCGAAGAACACTACCCTGATGGCTCGTATTATATTGGTTATTTTAAAAATAGCAAAAAGCATGGTGAAGGTGAGATGTGGTATGCCGATGCTTCTTACTATTATGGTGACTGGAGAAGAGGAGGACGACACGGGTTTGGTATGTTTATAGAACCGCCTATTGAGCCTAGAGGTAAAAGTTACGGTAACAGATATGAAGGACAGTGGGCTAATGACTTAAAACATGGTAAAGGTAGATATTTTCACCTAGACAGTGGCCAAATGCAAGAAGGAGTTTGGAGAGAAGACATATGCATTTTCAGTGTAATGATTGACATCTACTTTAGACAGAGCGCAGTCATTCCTTCACCTTACCCTATTCCTCCGGTAAGCATAACTTTTATGAAATCATCGGTACGGCCGGTAATGTTAAAATACAAATTTTCCTATATCGCTTAAAATTCTAAACCAATAAATCCACAATAGATACCATTACAAAAAAAAAGGGGGGGGAAGTTAGGAACAATGATTCCCCTCCTCAAAAATTTTGTCGCAAATATGAGAATATTTAAAATTTGGTAGTCAATTAAAAACTAACTTTCTATTAACAAACTCTGAAGTACACAAGAATTGACTAAATATATTAGTCACAATTTATGTAAATGTTTTGCGACATTGACTGTGAAATATAACCATTATCATGGGATTGTCAGTCTTCCTATTCTAAGTCAGTCTTCGAATTTTCCAAAAAACTACAACATCCCACGTGATTAAATATTTGCGAATAGTAATTTAATTTACTTACCTCTATTTCTGTTTTTAGTATGTTTCTCCTCCTCCTATTTTTCTTTCTCCTTTTTGACTTTCATAGAGCCCTTTGTTTTTCTATACACAGTATTTCCATTATCCTCCTGTAACACCACATCTGAAACGCTTCCAACTTTTTCTCGTCGCGCCTACCAACCACTTTGCACCCATATATATATATATATATACTACATGTATACACAAACTGTTGAACCCCCTTGTTTGTCGTGAAGTGAGTTACCTCCCAAAAGCTTCATCGACGATTGTTCTAGTACAACCCAAAATATCGGCCAATTTTTGTTATTGCCACAGCGTGGAGTCTGATGTTGTCATGAAGAAGCAGTTAACTTCAAATGGGAATGCCTCGTTTTTTTGATCGGTAGGCAATTTGAACTCAAACCAAGAAGTTTACAATAGTAGGTAGCATAAACTGTCCTACTTTTCATGCAGTCTTTGCCTTAACCACGGCTCCACCGCCGCACTTCTGCCACTTCATACTTCGATTCTGCGAGTTTTTCCCCAGAACTGTGGGAGTAAAAGATGCCGAATTTCAATAGCACTAACATTTTCGTCTGCCTCCTTCCTAGGAAGTCTAATTTTTTTATCTGTATATATATATATATATGTACATATCTCTGTTCCTAAAGCTGTCCTGCTTTTAATAACATCAATTGCACCATGCGAAAACACACACGTAGGAATACACCAACTAGAAAGTGTATAAGTTGAGTTCACCCCTGTTGCAATCCGTCTTTACTATTAATCGCACCTTCGCTATGTAGTAGAAAATGTAGCGGTGTCAATGTACATCCTTGTCTTATTCCATCCCTTATTTTTAACTTCACCATGTTGCGGTTCCAATTTTTCAAATTTTGTAACTGCGTGTTGCTCCTTATACAAATTATATATCACTCGTCTTAAATGATATTGTAATAATTAAATAAATGTCCGTTTTTTAGCACCAACTTCAAGATATTGATGGTGTCTGTAATAAAAGAGAAGCAGAAGCGTTGGAAAATGCTGACGAACCTTGTTCTATATCATCATTTACACATTCTTCTAAATCGACGGTAATGAGAAAAGAAACAGCGGCATCATAACGCACTGTAAACTAGTTAGATAAATATACAATTTGAGAATTAGTATAAATTAAAATAAATATCACTCTAAAGAAATTTTATTGTGTATTTTCTCCGTCATAAAAAAAATATTGCCATAATTGCAGACTCACAAATAATTACCTACAGTTACATAATTTACAATAAGGTTTATGATCACAGATTCATTTATAACGTCTACTTTTTTTATTTATTAGTATAAATTTTTCAAGATACTCCCATAAATAACCAATTGTATATTATAATCTTACCTATATAAACATTGTCCTTTAACTGTTAGATTGGATATGTTAATATCTATTATAATAACGATAAATAAAATAATATAGCACGTAAGATAAAGGTAGAAGATACCTAAAAACGAATTTTATTACAAAGGTAGTTTGGATCACCCGTTTTTTTAACCACATTTTTTGAGTTCTGTATAAAAATTTACTATTTTTGAAGTCTTATTAAGAAGATTCTTCAAACACTTCAAAATTTTTTGTTATCTAAAAACAATTATTCTCTCAATTTAAACATGCTTGTCGTAATAATCGNAAAAACACTTGGTTTTAGTTAAATAAAATTGTAAAGACAATTTGACGATTGTTTTTTATTATGAGAGAATGACCTAATAACCGAAAATTGTATATTTTAAATAAACAAAATCAAAGGCGCATAAATAGGTATAAGAAATTTGTATTTATGACCAAAGCTACCATACTTTTAAACAAACAAAAAAATTTTCAACAAAAATGGTTTAATTTAAAAAAACAATCGATATTCTTTCAGAAGTTACATTAATAAAAAAATAATGATAAATAGCATCTAAACGAAAATATCTCTTTAATAATAAAAATTTTGACATACTTACTGTTAATTTATTATAATAAGTAATTATTGCACTTAAAAAAAATACACCGTATTAAAATTTTCATAAAAAAAATTACCATATAAAAAATACATGTATACCTACATGATGGTATGTAAATAAAAAAAAATACCATCGATAAAATGTATGCGTATACTTTACCGTAAGTATCACAATTTCAAAATATTTTCAGTAATAACCGCAGTTCGCAGAGCATTATCAGAACTTCGATTTGATCACAACGATGGAATTATTCAGAGTGGGAATTATATTAAAACCAAAATACAAATTACAGAGGAATTTAGTGTAACAACGAAAGCAGAATTTTAATTAAAAAAGTGGCGGTGAAAATTTAATCTAAAAATATTTATGTTAACGTTAAAATTTGAAGTTTATTTGGTAATTTAATTGTTAATATTTTTCGATAGCCACAATCTATGTATGTGGTACTGTTATATGTTTACTTGGTGAATTTGTAATCTAGCTGGAAAGGATACAAATTGACGGCTATGCTTAGGATCATAAGGTTGCGATAGGAGAAGACAACACTTACGAAAGGAAATACATGCCAATGATAATGCTCACAAAGTAACATTTGGACAGTTTGTATTTAATCCAATATCCAGCTAATTTACAAACTAGCCAAGTAAGTATATTAACTGCAACAAATACAGTAGCTAGGTAAACTGAGAACGTGGTAGTCGATCGTAATTAGTTTAGTAGAAAATGCGTACTCCATATAAACTAGGCAACAAATTTGTATTAACCAATAAATTTAATTACTGCATTAATCGGAAAGTAAATAAATAACAGAAAATTCTTTGACTATAAACAGTTTAAAAAATAATTAACAAAAACTATTCAAGATTAAATTTCTTTTCAATTCATATACAAGTTTCATACATTGATTAAAAACATAAGCGAGTTATTTTTCTACTTGCCTTACAGTAGATAAAATAAAAGCGGTTGCCATGGTTAATCTTTAATCTGCTTAATATATGTACCATCTGTAGTCACTTAATACCAAGGCCATAGACTAGCATCGCTCTGATTGGTCCACGCATACGGCAGCCATGTTTCTCTTAGGTGCTACTAAACGTAATACCAGTAAACGAAGACTATTTTTGTTTAAAGTTAAAATCCGTTTTTAGAAAACAGAAAACTTTACTTAAACAAAATTACATGATGTCTTATAGACCAATACATTTATTTAAGTGACAAAAAATCCTTGTTGAGGGTATTTATAATTTTTGCTATACCTTAAGAAATGTACTAGATACGTCTGACACGAGCAACATGCATACAACTGTTCGTTATATTAAAACAATAGACAACTTGTTTGCACAATAGTTACATTATCCACCCTCGTTATTGACAACTGCGGGATTTGTTGATATTGTCAGCAAGTGATTTGTTTTAATGACATCAGGGAACCCTCAATTGGCTTCAAACAATTTAAAATTGGACGAATATAACGCTGCCATTGACTTTTTGGATACATTTTTAAATTTGCAATATTATATATAAAAGAAATTATGAGTGCTGTCAGCACAGGGCAAAGTAGTATTACATAGTTAGTATCAGCAATTCTTATGCTGAAATGTAAGATGTGTTGCATACCTATTTACAAACAATTCCTTCAAATTTAATTTTTCAAACAATTTCTAACACAAAGAAAGTGTTCACAAAAGTGAATTTTGATCACTAGAAGCAATGGTGCGAACAGTTTTGAGCTCACGGTAACTGATAGGGGGGAAGAACTTGTATATAGTTACAAAAATGTTTGGAAACCTAGACAAAGTGGTGTTTGCATATCAACTCAAACAATTTAGGATCAAACATGCGCAAGTAATATCGGTAACTGATTACAATTTCTCAATACCTCAGAAACGTTTTCTCATCCAAATATTTAGAAGATGAAAGAGAATTTTTATTAGATTTTGGAGATATTTGAACTTTTTATTCAAATGAAACAAATATTCAGAACGACCTTTAACAGATTATTGCCATTGAATTATAATTTAGAAACAATAGTTCAAACTATTTGTGAAAAATATCGATTTTTCTCCTGTAAAAACCTGCCATAATTAGATACAATTTTAATGAAGAGACTTGTCATATTTCGTTGAAATATATTCTCAAAAAATCTATTAAAAATAATAAAAAGTCTTCTTTAGGTAGCAAAACTCAACAAGCACATACTACATTAGTAACTTGTCAAGTTTATTTTTCGATTTATGTAGTCATTCTTTAATAAACTACTTTTAAGTAAATGTCTTATTATATTTCACATATATTGCATAAACGCACCAGCTACCCTAAAGGATAAACATGGTCGCTACTAGCCGTATGGTCAGATTCTTGTTATTGAGCGGCTCAAATTACATCTTTTTATTGGCTGAAAAGGGCCTAAGCAAACGGTCTATAAAGGCTTCAGGTAGAGGAGTTTCAGTTGGTAGGACCTCCCTGGGAAACACCAGCTAGTAATACGAATGGCTGGGTATATTTGGAAGATTTCCAATCTACCCCGACAAAAATTTGTTGGTTAATTTATTGGAACAAACATTTTCTACTACCTTAGTCGTTTTTTCCTTTTTTAGAGTGATACAAGTGAAAATTTCGAAAAATTGTATATCCTCAAATTTGTACTTTGGTTTCATTTTTACGAAAAAATATCGTTTTTCTTTTCAAACAATATGCACACCCGATATCAGATCACCTACACCGTTATTCCTAGTTCGTTCAGCATCGCCCTGTTCAATCTGTTCCTTCAAAAGTTCTAGTTCCCTAATACCTGACACTGTCATCTCATACTTGTGCGAAACTAAAGATCTATAGAAATGCACCGCGAACGCCAAAAAGACAAACAAAACAGGAACAAGTACTATACTGGCTGACCATGCAGCCGTTTGATTGATATCAAAGAATTTCACCCAACACAAAATCGCAATCTCCGCCAAAAATAACAACAGACCTAACAATGTCGAAAAAGCCCACGCGGTCTCTATGTACCAGTGAAGTTTTTCGTGTGGCGATTCCTCCACCAAATTGATGGCGTCGAGACTACAAATTGCCTCGATGTTGGGCAAGATACATGTGCTTATCATTAAAGCTAGCATGTGTACAGCCACAAGAAGAGTCGTGATTACAGCAAAAGCTACCAGCATAGCAGAGGGAATAGTGGTGGGCGTTTGGAGCTGTACTTCCACCATAGCGACCATCGCAAAGCCGGAGAGCAAAGCTGATGTTTTGCTCGATGCCTTCAGCTTTGCTCTGCTTAATTGTAATTTGCGCCATGACAAGTAACGTGGTGTGTGCAGTTCGTCGCCCATTTGGCTCATACTCCGTCTCTGTTACAAAATCAAAATAAAAGTTAATAAATAACTACAATTAACAGCTTCGAAAAAATAAGTTAATCAAATAGGTATAATAATACAAACAGGAGTATTAGATACGCATTAAAAAAATTCTGTACTAGTCGCCTAGATCTCTTCAATCTATCGTTAGTATCTACATGTACAAATAAAATAATAGCTAGATTTTAATCAATTTCTTTTAGTTTTACTCCTTTAACGCTTGGCCCTTATATCTAATAAAAATTTTGACGATATTCCTGTTTAATATCAAATGACTAAAGTTTTCATGCATGCATAACGGCGTTGTTAAAGGCATCCACTGTCGCAACTATGCGTGTTCACTACTCCGGGTGTAATGCAGTGTGTTGGAGAGAAAGAAAATTCTTTGTACTTCTGCCTCATCGTAAAGTAAGCGACGGCATAATTTGCACGAGCGACCTGGTGCTGTAAGGTTCTGTTTCGAAATAAACCATGCGGACCAAGTCACGGTAATTAGCTAGTTTATTGCGAATACGTTGACTCAAAGTGGTCAATAAATTCCACTATAGTGATGATCATCATAAGGTCGTCAGTCCTAAGACTGATTGGACACGCACCTCGACTCGTTCCTATCCTAAGCTAATCTTCGCATTTCCCTAAAACTAGAACATCCCATATCCTTAACTATTTGTGAACAGTAATCTAATATAGGTCTATATCTACTTCTCTTAACTCCTGTTTCTGCCTCTAATATGTCTCTGACTAGACCTTCATGCCTGAGAAGGTGTCTTACCAACCTTACTCGCCTATTTCTTATTGACTTCCATAGCGTCTCTCCTATTTTTTCTAATACCTCTTCATTTCTAACCTTCTCTATCCACGGTCTCCTCATCATTAGCCTGTAACACCACATTTCGAACGCTTCTAACCTTTTATTTTCCGCCCCGCCCATCATCTATGTTTTGCACCCGTACAGCGCCGCGCTCCAAACATACACCTTTGACAACCTTTTTCGAATTTCTAAATTAACCGTTGGCGAGCATAGAAGTGACTTCTTTTTATTGAAGGTGACTCGACCCTGCGCTATCCCTTGCTTTATATCCCTACAACTCCTTCCGTCCTGACTTATCTGACTTCCTAGATACCTAAAATCAGTCACTTCTTCTAATCTTTCATCTCCTATTTTTATATTCGCCCTTTCCCTACTTTTTCTTCCCTTGCATACCAGTATTTTGGTTTTACTTTTATTTATTTTCATACAATACTGTTTTGTCAATACCGCTTCAATTTTATTTAAAGCTATCTCTAACTCCTCCTTGCTAGATACTAATACTGCTATATCATCTGCAAATCTAGGCGCATACTAATCTTTTGCCTCTCTATGTCTATCCCTACAGTTGATAGTGATATTCGAAGAAAAAAGCAACTTTAAAGTTTAATACTTCAAAATGAAAAGTGGCAAATGAAGCCTGTAATTTATCTTTGAATAGCTTTCTAACAATATCCCACACGCTGAGGTAAACGATAAAAAAGTTGTTTAAATTCTTTAATCTCTATAAACTCAGTATATGAGACATCGTAAAGCAAAAAAGTAAAAACTACCTACGTGCAAAACTTCACTTATATATTTATATACAAGTTTGAAATTATAGAAAACCAGGTGCAAGATAAGAACGAATAAAGAGCAGACACAAACGAAATTGCAAATATTCCGTTTGATGTTACAATGCCGTTTAGAATTTAAAATTGCTTGTATGATTATTTCCTAACTGAAAATGTTAAACATAGATTGTTAAACAAATTATGTATTATCAACAACTGTTTTGATAATCTTTTTTTTCGTTAAAAAAAATGTAACACTATTGTGGTTTCTTACGTTTGGTATAATAAATATAAAGGTGCAGCATATGAATTTATAAACATATAGACGGACCTACAGACAACGAAATTATATTATTAGACACTATTTTCGGAGATAATCGCACTTGATTGTTTATTCTTTATTATTCGTTTATTTCAGATGATACGTATGTGAAAGACATCATTAATAAAATTATGTAATTACAGCAATTTTTCTTTTGTATGTTACAAATAGAATTATATTTATTTCAATTTTGAATATTCTTCTAATCTCCAAAAAATCGCCCACTTAGAAAACGAAATATTATCACTTAATAAAGAACGTTAGTCTTGGTCAGCAATTTATCGAAATCGCTTGAAGTAGATTGCAATTTCAAACTTATTAACTCTCATCAACACATCATACATAAATAGGTAGGTATTTTTGATTGATTGAATCATTTAAATCATTATCATTTGAGCAGCTAATGTATGTGTACAAACTGACAAATTTATTAATCGAATAACATAAATCCTTATTGTGTTGAACTATTTAAATCTGACATTTGGTATATAAATTTGTAATTGAGCGCAACTGAATAATTAAATTTCTTCCGACAAAATTAATCCATCAGTAGTATATTCTAAATTATTTTGAGTTATTATGTATAGTAATTTTAATTTTTAAGTATTACATAAAAATACACAAACAATAGATTGCACGTTTAACATCAGTAAATATTGCAATAAACGCTAAAAATAAATGTCAGATGGTATTCTTGCAACAACAAAGTTGTTGTTTTATTGCAGTGGCAATGAATATACTGCACGAAAATGGTCGCCCCAAACAAAACTTCAGACATTTGAAATATAAATACAATTAATTTAAATATACCTATATTTCGCATTTTTCAATTTCAGATTAAAAAAAATAAACCGAGTGAAATTTTGTCTAGTTTAACATGAAATGTTTATAAAAAAAACTGCACTCATTTACACATTTATTCCTTTGGAAGAGATAAAAAACGCAAAAATTGTCCAAATTTGATGAAACATGAATACAGTTCTAGCAAATTTGTTAATTTTTTTTGTGTATTGCGACATATTCTCGAAAATAGCCACTTACAATTAAGTAAGTTTATTACAATTAGTTCAAAGTGTACATATTTTTGTTTTTAAGTGGAAAACATATCCAAAAGCATTTTCCAACTTCTTTAGTTTCTGAAATTTTTAGTTTTATGTGGAATATCTCCAGAAGCATGTCTCTACCTCTTTAATATATAAAACTTTTACTTTTAAGTGTAATTCTTCAGAAACATGTCCTTACCTCTTTAATATTTAATACTTTTACCATTTATGTGAAATATATCCAGAAATATGTCCCTACCTCTTTAATCTTAAAGTGTTAGTTTTTATGTGGAATATCGTTATAAACATGTCCCTCCTTATTACTTATTTATTTGTTCCTTATAAACCAAAACATTCTCACTTTGTATTGTACAAAATGTTTTAGACATTACCTAACAAGTAACTACAAACTACAAAAATTTCCTTACCTCCATTGTATTGTCCCGGTTAGAAATAAAGCAGCAAAGAAACAGTAATTTGTGCAGTTATTGCAAGAAAGTTTTTTTTTTCAGTCAGGTAATATTTATAATCAGAAGTTTTATAGGTACTAAAGAAAGTATTTTTAAATTACCTTAGAATATTTGTTGCCGTGTGGTCGGTGAAGCAATTGCCATGTACTATCACATGTGAGATTGCCCTTTCCAGTATTCTTGTTTGATGCTAAACCTAAACTACTGGTTGACCACACAGACATTGGCCTCTAGTGTGTACCTAAGTAAAACAAAACATATTAGTATTATAATAATTAGAACTTATAACAATGTAGTTACTAACTAAATATTTTTAAACTCACATCACATCATTTTTGTCTTACAACAAATTAGTTAATAGATACCACACAGAAATGTATGTATACATATAAATAGTAATTAAAATTTATACGGTTCCTGAGTGACTTTAATAATACAAACAATAGTTTCCAGTAAAACAAGCGTAACAATTCAAGGATGTATAATGAAAGCACAATTGGACAAAATAGTTAAAATCTACACATATAGACTATAATTCAAATCAACTGACAGGCAAATTACCATAGTTTTAAAGAGAAACATAATGATATGCTGGGTGCTCCTAATAAACCAATTTATTATTACATAAACTTTTTTGCGATGTTGACGTTTCCTTTCCATAACAAAACAGCATTATAGATTATAAACCAATCAATCAATCAACTGGTGTACATAAAGTAAAATATAATAAAATTAAAACAGACAAAAACACTTATTAACAAATAGATAATTAAATTTGGCTAATGCAGATCGTTCTTCAAGAAGTAATTAGGAATAATGATTTCAGACAGAATTACTTATAAAACCTACAATAAGCTTGATGCTCCAATAAAGCAATTAATTATCATTGTATATATAATTATTTTGGAATGTTTGTTTTCATTTAATTTACTGTAGTTTGTAACCAATTCTCATTTTTTAGCAACAGATAAAAGGAACTTGAAATAAAAAAGAAAAATGAACTCAATTACTTACATAGCCCTATATTCAACCAATATAATTTTAAATTTAATTCAATTAAAGCTTTTCTCTTTACTCAGTACTACTAGTTACAATGCTTAACGCAATTTAAGCACTAATCTGATCGTGAATTATAGTTACATACCTATTTAATTTTTTTAGTATGTGCGCTTTAAATCAAATATAACACAGAATCTATTTACTGACACATACAAGTATACTAATATTTATAAATAAATGTAATATTAGTTAAGTCATAATTACTTTTACAACCATGCGTATGTACAAAAATTGTGTACATAATTTTTAGTACGTGTTATACGTGTTCTTAAAGTTCACATTAATGTTACTTTCATACTGCATTTATCATTACTACATACTATTCTAATTAAAAGTTATTACCACATTTTCTGTTACTTTTAACGTGCAAATACGCCATACAACAATAACAGCCACTGGCAGTTGCACCTGGACACACTGTACGTTTATTTGATCGTCTGTTGTATACAAAATTAGGTAATATTTGGATAATAATAACTCGATTATGCACCACGTCTAATTACCGTACCCGATACCGTTTGATCTTTGGAACCACTTGTTTTGACGTTTTAAGGTATCATTCTTAACATACATAATATTCATAACATCACATTAAAATCATTTTGCTTTTAGTGCCATCTGCACTTAAGAATTTGTAACCATCAGAATACATAACGGTAAATTGTGTTACATTTTTAGTATACTACAATTACTCAATAATAATACAATAGAATCATTAAAATGATCTGTAATCACTAGTTAGTCTCATCTCAACAGTAATCATTTATAATTTCAATTTTAATTTTGGTACATTTTTATCTTCTCGCGAAATTTTAACATAAACACATAAAGAAAACAAATAAATATAACATATTGTGCCTATTAAACACTTATTAATAATATTCGTTACCTACTGTAGTGTAAATTTAAAAAAACAAAACCTTAACAATTCAGTTAATAAAATTCTGTAGTTTTACTTATTAATAATATTCGTTACCTACTGTAGTGTAAATTTAAAAAAACAAAACCTTAACAATTCAGTTAATAAAATTCTGTAGTTTTACAAATTAATATTACTCAAAAATTAGGAATGTTCAGTAGGAAAAATGACCACTAATACCTGTATAGGAATACCTGTCTAGGTGCGAAAGGTAGGTATGAACCAGTATGAACGAGAAAGTTGAATGTTTGCGATAAAATACATTTATTATGTGTATACATTTGTACATACATGTACAACAGCGTTATTGAAGTACCGTCAATTTGTTTATTAATTACGAATTAATTAACTGTTACATTGTAAGTAAAAGTAGCAATATGTTTGATATAGTTATTTTAAATGGGTACTTTATGATTTTTATTTAAATATTATATTTATTAAACTTATTTAACTTTTACATACCCACTAAACTGATGAATGATGATAATTGTTAATATTATTGTGTTTAATATTTTAAACTTGTGCACGTCTTTAGTCAAACAAAGAAAAAAGTATCAGGACACCACTTTTTACAGACCTCACCGATTCATTTACGAAATACATAATATGTAAATTGAACATGCATGTGTTTTAAAGTTAACAATATTCATTTGAATAACTGCACCAAAAACCGAACAGGAGTGAAATGAACTGCAATGGTCCACTTTTCCGACTCCCACGCGTTTAAAGAAATTAGGTACCTAACAAAAAATTTTATGAGTGAAGAATAGGTACAAATTTTAATTAACCTTTTACCATACGAACAAATTTTTAAAACAGAATAATAAAAGCTGTTTTATCATTTGAATCATGAGTTTTTTCCAATATTTCAAGATTGTTNACTGGAAAATACTAAAATTGGCGGTTTTTAGTTAAGAATTTTTATTAAAAAATCACAATTTTTATAAGACAAATATTAAACAATTTAAAAACAATAAACTTGTAATTTCCATAAATTTATTTTTACACTTTACACGTGTTTCACCACTTTGTTAATTTGTAACTTTCGAAGAAGCCACAAAATGGCGAAAAACGTGTAAAGTTTGATGAGTAAATTTTTTGTTTTTTAATACGAATTTCCATCAAGTAAAAATAAATTCGATTAATCTTTTTAATTTACTTTTAATTATATCTTTGAGAAATCGAAAGAATGGTAGTAAAATAGTGTTAACCACAGGTGAAGTGTTAATTTGAAACAATTTTACCACCTATCTTGTCTAAAGGTTCGTACAACAAACAATTCATTTTTCTACCTCTATTTGTAAGAAAACACGGTATTTAACAACGAAAGGGTCTTCTCCTCATTTTTTAACGCTATTTAATTTATGAATGATTCTTTTGGATATGTTCCTTTTTTTTCATTTTCACTCTTCTTATGCTCTTTTTACAATGGAACATTAATTTTATGATTATCTTTGAAACTTTACGAAAATGTACTCTTAGCCACGTTGTCAGCCGGTCAAAAATATTATCTATGGTCAAAAATGATCAAAACAGTTAAAAGGATATGTTCTTAAAAAGTTAGGTTAATTTCAATCCAACATTTTATTGTTTTCTTCCTTTTTTTATTAAAATTATTAATAAAACAATTTAAATCTTACAGATTATCATAGTCTATGATGAAAGTATATACAATCAAAAAGTAAAAGAAGGATCTGAAAACTCGAAATAGAATGGATTTAGTTTACCGAAAAGTTTTCACTAAATTAACAACGGATGTATTCAAAAGAGGTTTCCAAATACGATTTTATCCGCGTTGGCAACATAGGACTCCACGACGAGTCTATTCAGCAGATGAATATGCCGAAATTGAGTTACAAGAAGTCATAAAAAGTAAACAAATAGAAATAGAAAAGCCAACAAAATTTTCATTTTCCAACCGAGAAGATAGTAAAAAAGATCATAGTGAAGACACATTAAACTTAAACTCACAAAATAAACAGAAAAAGAAAATTAATAGACCCAAACAAGTGATAAAAGAGACAACTACAACAGATATGTTGAGTACTTCAATTGATGCTGAAGGCAATTTTATTTATAGCAAAGCAAAAAATAATGATCCTCAAGTAAGGTAATTTTTTATTAAATAGGTTTAATATCAAATAATAACCAAGAAAAATCCAATTTTAGCTCTATTTTGACCACAGTCAAATCACACAAGCACAAGAAAAAAGAAGGTCTATCTCTTTTAGAAGGCAAGAGAATGATAGTGGAAGCTCTGAAAGCTAACTGCTCACTTAAATATCTACTTTTTAGTAGAACAAAAGATGTAGAATGTATAAAAAAATATTTACCAAAATTTGGAGTAAAAATTCTAAAGGTGCCCTATAGAGAAATGCAGATGTGGTCTGATTTAGTTACCACTCCAGGAATTATGGGTATGTTTTATTATTAGGAATCACTGATTTTGATTAAAAATACTTACTACAACTATAAATACTACTTACATTTTTATTTTAGGGATTATTAAGCTGCCAAAAGTGGATGAATACAATTCTCCCTCAAACTCTTTACCACTGACAATTATTTGCGATAATATAAGAGAACCTGGTAATTTAGGGGCCACTTTAAGAATAGCAGCTGGAGTAGGTGCAGAAAAAGTTATATTAACTAAAGGTATAATGTTCATAAACTTTTATATTAGTGTTCATATCTACCAATTGGAAAAACCTCTATCTGTAGTTACCCAGACGATTTTTTTTTAATTTAAAAGAAATTATAAACTGTAATAATTACAGACGATGATAATTGTTAATATTATTGTGTTTAATATTTTAAACTTGTGCACGTCTTTAGTCAAACAAAGAAAAAAGTATCAGGACACCACTTTTTACAGACCTCACCGATTCATTTACGAAATACATAATATGTAAATTGAACATGCATGTGTTTTAAAGTTAACAATATTCATTTGAATAACTGCACCAAAAACCGAACAGGAGTGAAATGAACTGCAATGGTCCACTTTTCCGACTCCCACGCGTTTAAAGAAATTAGGTACCTAACAAAAAATTTTATGAGTGAAGAATAGGTACAAATTTTAATTAACCTTTTACCATACGAACAAATTTTTAAAACAGAATAATAAAAGCTGTTTTATCATNATTTCTTTGTTTTGAAGTTTAACAGGGATACTTATCATTTAATTATTAAAAAATCGTCTATTAATCAATAAATAAAAAAGGAGACTTACTGTGGTTATAACTAAAATTTTTCATTGGGGGACACATGTTTCGCCCACTTCTGATAATGTGAAGTGGCGAAACACGTGACCTCATTTCGCAAAAAAAATTTAATGGTATGCAAGATGAGTCTATTTATTCATTTATCAGTGTCAAGTTTTTACTTTGTCTATTGTTTTGTTTTAACTGAATTATATTTAAGGATTAAAGAATTTATATTTAAGGATGTGTTGATCTGTGGGAGACAAAAGTTCTAAGAAGTTCCATGGGAGCACACTTTAAACTTCAAATACACTCGAAAATGGATTGGCCTAGTATTACAAAAATTTTAGACAGCAGCTCTCATTTATTAATTGCAGATAATCATATAGTTACAGAAGCAGAACATTTTGGAAAAGTAAATAAAGCCGATGAATTAAAAGAAATAATTCAATCTATTCCGTTGCTGCCTTATTATAATTTAGATTTTTCAAAAATGAATCCATTAGTTCTTGTAATAGGGGGTGAAACTGAAGGTATAAGTGAGGAATCATTTAAGGCTGCTGTTAAGTATAAAGGAGTTCGGCTTAATATACCTTTAAAAAATGATGTAGAAAGTTTGAACACAGGTTCAGCTTTGTCTGTTATAGCTTTTGAAATTTTGAAGCAATTTGAATGTAAAACAGATGATTTTAGTAAATTAGAAAAGCTTGTTGTTTAAATATGACATAAAAAATCAATAAATTGAGTTAGAATATTGTTTATTGATTTGTATTTATGTTTTTTTTCGAATTTAAATTTAATTTCTGAAATGAAATTTTCTGGGGTGTCTTAGATTGAAAAATATACAAGAACAAACTGATGAATTTTTTAAACGAACTGAAAAACCAAAGTTTAGTAAAGAAATAAGAAAAAATAACTGCAGCTTCAACTTTTATTTATTGTGCATAAAAATTTATCTTAACAATAAAAAAATCATAATGTAAATAAATTAAATTCTGCCAAATAATTTTTTTATTTCTTTTTATTTTATAATAAGCACAACGTACACGAGGGTAAACACATTAATGTTTGATGAGTTTTTTAGTGAGGAAGGGGAGTTAAGTTTTTTTGCTGATAAAGAAAATTTACGTAAGATAGTTTGGATCATAGATTATAGATATACAAATGTTACCCTTTGTATGTTTGTATATCTATTTGCATAACCTTCATTTAAAGTAATAATAAATATCTTCTCTATAGTCGAAGTTATTTGCATGCGCGCCCTCTATAGAAGTGTTTATAATTAATACCATATAGTTAGGTAAGTATTATATTCTTAAATTAAATTAAAACCATGACATTATTTTACTGTACTTACCTGGTTTAAATTGAAACAGTGCGTTCAACAATATTGGAAATTGTTATTAAAAGCCTGTTACGACTGCAACTGAGACAGAATATTTTGACATATATATGACATAACTAAATTCAGAGTTCTTCCGTTGTCCCATTAGCGTTATCCTTTGTAGTTGCCGTGGTTTGTCTATGTGCCTTCGTTTACATTTGTGAAAATGGCGCTTATATGTGCAAGTAAGTTCAGAAATATTATTTGTCGTAAATAAAATATAATTTATTTCATTTCGCCTTATATGCTTAAGGAAGTTTCGTCTTTTTCTTTTTGTAATATTATATTTTCCTGTCATGTAACTGATTACTATAATCAAATGACGGTATAGATACCGGCTATAACCTATATGTTTAATAAAATTAATTGTTTGCAGTTTCTAACGAAGTGCCAGAACATCCAGTCGTTTCTCCTTCGTCCGGAGCGATTTTTGAAAAGAGAATAATTGAAAAATATATACTGGAAAATGGTATAGACCCCATTAGTGGAAAAGAATTAAGCACTGATGAATTAATTGAAATCAAAAGTAAGACTATATACTAGATAATTACCTCATCTATACAATATTGTTTTTTAGCACCACCTATTGTTAAACCTAAACCTCCAAGTGCTACTAGTATTCCTGCAACGTTGAAACTGTTACAAGATGAATGGGATGCAGTTATGCTATACAGTTTTACACAAAGACAACAGCTTCAAACAGCTAGACAAGAACTTAGTCATGCACTTTATCAACATGATGCAGCCTGTAGAGTTATTGCAAGGCTTAATAAAGAAGTTACTGCTGCTAGAGAAGCTTTGGCTACTCTTAAACCACAAGCAGGAATTACTCAAGTTCCTCAGCCTGTAAATATTTATATTTTTACATATTGTTTAATAAATTGTACTCTGGTGAGATATTTACATTTACTTTATAATTTGTTTCTAGGCTGTTGCTGCAGAAGCTGCTGGTGTAGCAAATCAACCAACAGAACAAGCTGGTATGAGTGCAGAAGTTATTCAAAAATTGCAAGACAAGGCAACTGTTTTAACACAAGAGAGAAAAAAACGAGGAAGAACAGTGCCAGAGGAACTTACCTCTCAAGATGATTTAAAATCATTTAGAACAGTTGCATCTCATCCGGTGAGTTTATATTTAATATTCTTAAAATATTTTGTACTCTCTAAGTTATAATTAAATTGTCAACATTACCAATTTCATATAACTGTTTATGTTAATATAAAATGAAAAATTGGATAGATGGTGTAAAATTTTTAGGGGCTGCATTCTGCAAGTATCCCTGGGATTTTGGCTCTTGATATTCATGCATCAGATACAAGCAAAATTTTAACTGGAGGAAATGATAGAAATGCTACAGTGTTTAATAAAGATACAGAACAGGTTATTGCAATTTTGAAAGGACACACTAAGAAAGTTAGTCGTGTAATATATCATCCTGATGAAGATTTAGTTATAACAGGTAAAGTACTTTTAATTTAAAATACAAGGTTCTTTTATAAGTGAATAATAGAACTTGGTTATAGCGTCACTTGAGGGACTAATAATATTTTGATGTATTAACCAAGTATTATTATTAAAAATAGTTTACATGCTATGAATTTATAATACAAACTGAACAATTTGTCGTTTTTAACCGAGATTTTTAGCGGTAGTTTGAATGGTAGATTTGTGGATCTATTAAAAATTAACGTTACATTATTGTTTTTATTATAATCGATGTTAAAACCAAGTTCTATTATAAGCTATACCTGTACTGGATAGGTTTTTTTAGAAACATTTCGAACCATTAAAAATATGGGCTATCGTTCGATTTTTGAGTAATTGTTTTGAAAAATAATTCTTAATTCGTAGGTATATTACGCTACTTTAACGTTATTGATATTTTAGCATCTCCTGACACAACAATTCGTATTTGGAATGTGCCTACGTCTCAGACAACATTACTTCTTCGGGGTCATGATGGACCAGTAACAGGCCTTTCTCTTCATCCAACTGGTGATTATATTTTATCGACATCCGAAGATCAACATTGGGCATTTTCTGACATTAGAACCGGTCGATTATTAACAAAAGTTGCAGATCAAGCAAACGTAGCACTTACGACGGCTCAGTTCCATCCTGATGGATTAATTTTTGGTACTGGCACTGCTGATTCTCAAGTAAAAATTTGGGATTTGAAGGAGCAAAGCAACGTTGCGAACTTCACAGGTTTGAGTCTTAATTTTAATATCTGCAAGAGCTTTTAAAAACTTTAACTATTTTCGTTTGTAAAAAAAATATCGCTATTTTGTACTATTATGCAAAAATACAACGAAATATGCACTATGAAAAATAGTACAAGATAGTAAGATATGCTTAATGTACAACGGTTCATAAAATGTAAAATTTAATGATAATGACAATTGAGCAGTTATATTGAAGACTTTTACATATTTTTGTTTAACTTGTTCACCGTATTATTTTTTTTCCCTTTTTGTATACTCCCTTTTTTCTCAAGCAGTAGACGACTTATTAAGCAAAGTTAAGTAAGAATAGCGCGTAACGGGAATCGCAATAAAATTGAAGCACTTGAGTGTTGCCGTAAATGTTTATAATTCGAGGGTTTATTTGTAATTGGTAACCCTTCAAGGATTTTATTTTTAATTGTCAGTGGTTTCTTACTATTTACATTATTGTTTTGTTTACAATTTTTTCAATGTGGTGATACCATTTAGGTAGCAACTGATTATTATACCATACTGTTTTTATTTGTACATATATTGTTTCTGTTTACTAAATAAAGATTGAAAAATATTAAATGTGAAAAGAGTAATTAAGTACATTTTAAATATCAATAAACATAAAAAATATGTAAATGTTTTATAAACTTTAATATTTTACAATGCAAGTTTTAAAAAAAATTAAATATCTGTCTTCTACACATTGAATTAAAATTCTTTAATTTTCTAGGTCATTCTGGCGCTATTACAAGCATATCGTTTTCCGAAAATGGGTATTATTTGGCAACGGCAGCCGACGATGCATGTGTGAAACTGTGGGATTTACGAAAATTGAAAAATTTTAAGACGTTACAATTGGAAGAAGGTTATCAAATTAAAGATTTATGTTTTGACCAAAGTGGTACATACCTAGCAATCGCGGGAAGTGATATAAGGTAAGAGAAAAAATTAACATAAGTATAGCAATTTTTAGGAAAGTTATTTTAAAACTGTATTCTTTAAAATTAGTTTAAAAATGTACTCTTTTATTAATTGTGTTATACAATCGATAAAAGCTATAACCATTGGTTTTTCAATTTATATGCTTTGTTTATATTGTATTACTGTATTTCCTATTTCTGTTTAAATTTCAGAATTTATCTCTGTAAGCAATGGCAAGAATTAAAGGTATTTAACGATCATACAGCGGCTGCAACGGGAGTTAGATTCGGCAAACACGCTCATTTCATAGCGTCTACGTCAATGGATAGAACGCTGAAAATCTACGGTCTTCAATAGTTTCAATTCAGTCACATTGATTGTTTATCATTATTAAACTTAAATTAGTCTCTATAGGAAGTGAAATAACAAACTGTTTTTGTGAATGTATGGATATTTTGAGAATTAGTTAAGTTATTGGATAAACCTAAATGTTTAGTGCGTCGAGTTTTGTACAATAAACAATTTAGTTTGTTTAATATCTAGTTTAAATTATTACTTTTTAAAAATATGTAAAGTTTGAAAATAAAAACAATACGTTGAAAGGAGAGGACCGATTCAAATAGGAAAATAATAAATTTCCTTGTAATGTTCACATAATTTAAATAATGACCGGATCAATTTAGTAGATAATTAAGAAGCAAGCTAATTAAAAACTCACTGGCAATATAAAGCATTTGATATGTACAATCAACCCTACTTAACATTCCTGTTACTGTATTAATAAGCAAAATCTACAATAAAAAAAACAATTAAAATTTTTCAATTAATATGAAGAATTTAAAGTTAAAGATTTAGTTAAATTAGTTAATATATATTTAGAAATAAAGGAGATGAAATAAATGAACAGAACAGTTAGGATTTATTCTTGTGTTTCATAAAGGATTGAACCTGACAAAGTTGTGTAAACATGTGTGAATAATAAAAATATTAGTTTTACTTTCAGTATATATTTCAGCCTTTTTGAATACTTGTAAAAAAGAATGAAAGGTAATAAGATAATTCAAGTAAAGGTATCGATTAAATGTAAGTTTTGATATATCATGATAATAATTAACAACAAATGACAGAAATTTACAAAAATCACATTTATTATTTACGGACATTATTAACTTACTCCTAAATATATATGGCTGAAATGATCAAGTTAGTAATGTGTCATCTAATTCTTCTTCTTTTCCTTCTGCATGGTGCATAATTTTTCTAAGCACTTTACTTATTACATCAGATAATGATTCTCGGGCCCCAACGTCAAGTACATTCAAATATTTCTTTGAAAAAAAGTATAAAAATTATTAAGACAGTTAATTTTTGGCCTTTAATCGATAAAAGTTAATTTCCATAATGACTTTTGAGTGAAGCAAACTAAACAGCTTTACAATATTGTTTCACTCCACAGATTCACATCAGACGTTTCTGAAGATGTCTCTGTGTGAAACAATATTTTAGAGCGCTGTCTTATCAGATTAATTTCAGAAAGTATATGTTAATGTCATCAGCGAAGATTAGAATTTCAGTATACCTTAAATTTTTGATAACATAATTTATACGTAAACACCCATTCATATAGCAATTTCAAATCTGTTTGCTATAATATATTTCGATAACATTATTTTGATGTAAACTTTTATTCATGTAGCAATTTAAAATCTGCTTGTTAAAATACAGATGTAAACAAATACGGTACACTTACCTGATGTGTTTCATCGTCTTCTTTTAATCGAAGAACCGCAATAAGTGCTATTTCTGAATTTGCTTTGACAAATACGTTCTTTTCTTTAGTTCCGTTAACTAATGCGGGTAACAATAGTTTCAGAAGTTCCGGGACCATTTTTTCAGGCGGCACCCTTCTTGCCAAATGAATACAAATTTTCGCCAATAATTGCTTCACGTCGTTACTATTATTGTTCATAGTCTAGTAAGGTAAAAATTTTGGAAATTAACCCATATTTTACAATAATATATACAAGGTGTAACTAAAATAAGTGCGGAGTTTGCAGGAGATTATAAGGCACTATAAAACAAGAAAGTTGTGTAAATGTTTGTAGGCCCCAAAAATTTCTCCGTTTCTAAGGAAAACCTTATAAATTTAAAGGCAAATGTTCTGCGAATCACGTAGAAAAATATCGATAGGGTGGCGAATTTTAAAAAACCAGTTGTTGCATCTCGATAATTTACAGTGAGCGCAGCCTTACAGCAAACTAATTTTTAGCCTCGAATAGATTTATGTCAGTGGTTTCGGCGAAAAAATGCTTCATTAGACGCATTATGGTGACTTCTTTGTATGGAGTTGTATGAAACAGCGCGTGTATCACACTTCAGTGCACCACCCTACCGATGTACAGGAACGTGTAAAGTACGTTACAAATGAAATTTGCTAAATGCCTGATACTTTTTGGCGAATCAGAAATAATTTTGTATGACGTCTTTTTAGCACACAGTTCCACTTTTAAACAATTTTTGTAGTGTGCTTATGTGTGTGTGTTGACCGGCGTTTTTATTGTTTTATTGTCGCCTAACGACGCTGTTATATTCACCATGCGATTGCTTATTCCATCTAGCTAACACGCTTTAAAGCTCTGTACTTATTTCCGTTCACCCTATATAACTCGAAATCAGAGAATAAAAAAAATATGTGTACTACTTTAAAATCTCTTACCTTAACAAAGGGTGTCAATAGAGCTACGGGTAGTGGCTCATTATTGAGTAAAACGTACTCTAATAGATAACCACAGGATCGGATTGCTGTCTGGGTGATAGGAACTCTGTCACTTGAAAGTTGACTCAAGATAGTTTTTGTTAGTCTTAGCTGATATTGTTCGTCCCATAAAAGAGCAGGAGATTCTTTAAGAACCACAGAAAGGGCTGCCCCTCTTCCTTGTCTTAAAGTCCAGTCAGCTGAAGTATCATCATCTAAGAATTAACAAAGACAAATCAATTTTCAGTTATTATTTAATTTTTACTTTTTTTCAAAGACAAATTAAATAAAGAATTAACTGAATGTTTTTATGTAATATAACAATGAAAGATCTTAAGTAACTTAGTTACTCTTATTATTGGTAAAAATATGTTTGAGTGTGTTAGAAAGCCAAGATTTCTCCAGAAGGATATCAAAAGACTTAATGCAGCTTTAGCGTTGTAAATAAATCCCCACCTTTCTTATTTTAAATTATTAAACAATTATCACTTATGGCTATTTTTATCAGAAGTCCTACATCTAAACAATCTTTTTAGGTGATAAATTTGGAAAATTTTGGCTTATTTTCAAAACAATTACCTAAATACCATAAGTTTCAGTAAAACTTACTTAAAATATGTTCAGTTATTGTTGTGTCTAGTTGAGGTGGTGGTAACCATTTGCAAAGGGCACCTAAACAACCAGCAGCAACGTTTCTTGTCACCTCTTCAGGATGGTTTAGTAAACTAATAAGTGTCGAATGAATTTGTTTCCTGACGGGTTCGGACATTTTGTCTCCTGCAGGGCTTATAATTCCTCTCAAAGCATGAAGGGTGGTTTCTCTGAATAATAAAAAAACATTAATTGTGAATTTAATCAAAAAATTTATAATCCCTAAAAGTACTGTATTATTAGTATTAAGTATGTGTATATTCTGTGCTAATTCTGAGGCGGTGAGTGGGCCAAAACCCCCTCATCACGTTCATGTAAATTTCTCAAATAAATAAATAAATATAATAAATTTGCATGACGTATATTCAGGCGCGGATACAAAATTTAAACATTTAAATAATGTTCTGTTTGACTGTAAACTAAATTTAATAAGTATAAAATAAATGTACAAAAAGTGATAATAATAGGCAACAACGAATTTCAAAGCAAAAATTTAACTAACTCAAATCTAAAAATCTGAAGTCCAAAGTAATCTATTCTATTACTCCTGGTCACTATGAATTTTTCGAAAGATGAAAACGACCTTTCCGCTGATGCCAATTGTAAACGCACTCATTTTGCTAACGAGATACGAGTAGATAGAGCTGCCTAAAAAATTACGTAGATGTGGGGGGGGGGCAATTTCACCCAATGTCCCGGCTGTATCCGCGCCTGCGTATATTCTTAAACTTAAGTACATGGTTCCTTCTTACCGAACTGATGAATCGTCTGTGTTTTTTATAGTGTTGTGCAATTCAGTAAACAAGGGATCAGGCCTTTGATGGATTACAATCAAATAGCTAAGCGCTTGTGCCGCCTTCAGTCTCACAGTTCTATTTGGGTCGTTTAGTGCTTTAATGAAGGTTGTTTGAAGTTGTGGAAGAAATTGTTTCAGCATTATTCCAACCTAAAGTTATAGTTTTGAAATAGAATTAATCTTAATAGTAATAACTTAGAAACTGAGTATAGTAACCCTTTAAGTAAATTAAACATAACATCTATTTAACTATTTATAAAATTCTCAGAAAAGTATAAAATTGTAAAGTGCTACAACTAATTGACAATGGATGGTTAAATAATCTAAATGTACTAATTCTAAGTGAATAATAAAAAAGACACAGTTAACTATTGTCTTTAGCAAAAGAAAGTACTCATACAAGTTTATAAAATAAACTTTCTTGAAGAATTAATACACCAATCTAATATACAACTTACCTAAATATAATACAGTATGAATGTGTCATATTTAGTTGTTGATTTGTTAAAACTATTAATTTTAAAAAAATACTCGCTTTGTTGTATAATTCATTAAAGAAACCCTTATATATTATTAAAAAGTTTACCTTTGCCAAAAGAGTGGCTAACGTCTCCAAAACGGCCGATTTTACATTTGAGCTAAATCGATCGCCAAGAATCCTAATGAGGGGTCCAGTAATTGCTACCACACTCGGTTGTAGAGCAGCAGCACTAGTTAACCGGATAACTTCACCTAATCCTTGGGCTGCTTGTTCTTTTTCGTCGCCATCGCCGTTCAAAATGGCTTCACGGAAAATTGGCAAAATAGGGGCGATTCCTTTTGGTAAGCAAAAGCCAGGTAGTAACAAATCTGTACCGATTCCTTTTATATCTGACAACGCATACCGGACGGCTTGGCGAACATCCGAAACGTAAGCTGCCTGCTGCTTTGGTTCCAGATTCTAATAATTAAAATCAATGAAATTTATTATTCTGGGAGCAATTTACAAAATTAATAACAAAATCATTTTATTGTATTTAATAAACAATTTAACAGCTATCATGAAATAATACACATTCAATGTACCTAAACCATTCTTAGTGTCGCGTTTTGGCGTTTCTGATATTTAGAGTGATACTAAATTATTAAACGTATTACGTTTAGATACATTCCCCTCTCTTTGCAATTATTTTACCTTCAGAAATCGTCTTTATGAATGAATAAATGAATACTCTTTTGAGGTGAAAAACTGAGTTGTCCTTATTGTTAATCAACTTTATTATATAAACTTTTATAAGGAACATCGTTAAATCATTAACTATTCCATTATTTTCCTTATTAAACACAATAATTGATGTGATATATCCTACCTTAGTGATTGCATTTAGTGCTTCCCACGCCATCTGCAGAACGTCCTTGTCATTATCAGTACACAAGTGTATAAGACCACGCAATAACTGTGGAACATGGGCGATATATTGCGCTCGGGAATTTGCACAGAAAGCACACAAGAGCGCCGCAGCTGCTCGTCGTTGATCAGTATTATCAGTACGGGTGTTTTCTAATAAAGTATCCACAACCGTTCTTATTCCTGTTTCGT
>NW_020438880.1:1564456-1572583 GCF_000699045.2 Agrilus planipennis | reverse complement strand
ATATTAAAAAAAAAACAATAATTGTAATGTATAACTTTCTTAACTACATATATAATAATCTCTAAAACGTTAACTTTCATGATTAGCAGATTGCAAGTTAATTATTCTTTCTTTCTATCACGTATCAAATGCCTAAAAAAGTAAAACAGCTTACCTGTAACGAATTCTCCAGTTATCATCAAACAATCCTTTTTCTAATTCAGGTAAAAGAAGGAGGATGGCAGAGTCGGCATAAAGATTAACAATACGTTGACCTGCCTTCAGTGCCGTATCTCTTACATATTCGTTTTCATCAGCTAACGCTTTTAAAATCGGGTTTATAATTTGACCTATATACGGGGTGAATTCCTGTTGAAATACAACCGGCATGTATATAAACATCATAATGTAACCATCTTTCACGTGCGGAGCGATGTCAGTTCTTTCTGCAGTCGCTATGATTTCTAACAAAAAAAAAAAAATAATTAGTAAATTTACATATACTGACTAACTTCTGTTAAAAATAGAATCATTATAATTTGATGTGAAAGTTAAACAGTGTTTATTGAAAGGATTAAAAGTATTATGCTTTTTGATTAATTTAAGTGAAGATTTCAAAACAGAAATTATGTTATTTGCTATAGTTAGTACGTATAGCAGATAGTTTTTAGTTTCAGTATTTTTTAAAACATGTTTCGGCGCCTTTTAATAACCCTAAAATTAATTCAAACTAGATTTCACTTGTTTTCATGTTCCTGTTTTTTAAAATCATTTCATTATATTCAAGCACTACAATTTAATTGTGAATATAATGTAGTATTTTTTGAATTAATTCATTTTAGTGAGTGCACCTTACGACTATGTGATATTTCCCAATTGTCCGTAGTGTGTAAGGGGTCGCTAATAAAATAGGTTTGCAAATAGCGGGTCTAAGGATATGTGATGTTCGCAGTTCATCAATTTTAATGAATTGTTTTACTATTCAGTGCAAAATTAAAAGCTGCATTGGGGCAAAAAAGAGTTTATTTCCTTTCTTTTAACCAACGCCAAGGTTTCATCTATTGTGTAAAGGTTTAATCAAGATAGGCTTTTGCATAAAAAGGAATTAAAGACTCAAAAACCTACCTTTACAATGTTTCATATCAGAGGATAAAACGTTGATATCGTTTTAATTGTAAAAAATAAAACCTTTTTTGCACCAATGTTTGCATTGATCTTGAACTGTACATTAAATTATTAAATAAACATACCTGGCATAAGTTTATGGAGTTTTTCAACTCCAAGACCTCCGACCACTTCTGAAAGACCCTGAGCAGCTCCCGAGCGATCCACCGAACTACTTTCCGAAGTGAGAGTTTGTAGCAGCCATGGTAGCAAGTCCTCAAAGCTAGATTCTCCCATTCCTCGAACCATAGCTCCTAAAGCTCTGGCACTGACACTTCGAACCTAAAAGCACACAAGAATTTTGACCAAATGAAAAACTATATAAATGTGTTTATTAAATCGATAGTCACCTCTGGAACAGGATCGAGGAGCGACATCTTCAAACCTGGGATAATAGTAGGCAAATATGGTGTCAGATCCTTTTGATCAGTTAATGAGTACATGTTGCCGATAATCTGTGCAGCCATTTTGCGCGTTTCGGTTGACCTATCTTGGAACGCCCTTTGAACCACTGGCATAATTAAAGCTAAGGACGGCGCGTCGATAAAATGCACAAACTGAGTATCTAGAAGAGTTTGTAAACACGCCGATGTCTTGTGAGATGGATCTTGGAGTGCTTCCAATAATACTGGCACAATAGCTGAAAAAATATTAAAAATTGTTATCACGTATTTTTAAACGGTACTATTTGAACTAGGTATTTATTTAATTAAAATACAGTATTTCGGTGTTAAGTGAACATACTGTATTTAAAAAAATAATGTTTTAATGTTTTTACCTTGTATTTCAGGGTTTCTGATAACAGATCCAATTACTCTTAAAGCTTCGGTACCAGCTTCTTGTACTTTCATATGAGAATCGCTAAGAACTTCAATGAGCTTTGGGACAATGCTAGGCAAACAGGATGAAAGTTGTTTGGGGGCGCAATATGCCATAGCTCCAAGTAACTCTATGGATCCTATGATAAAAGGAATAATAATAAAATGCCTGAATGTGCAAAAAAAATTTTTGAGTAGTATAAAGTTAGTCTTAGCTGATATTGTTCGTCCCATAAAAGAGCAGGAGATTCTTTAAGAACCACAGAAAGGGCTGCCCCTCTTCCTTGTCTTAAAGTCCAGTCAGCTGAAGTATCATCATCTAAGAATTAACAAAGACAAATCAATTTTCAGTTATTATTTAATTTTTACTTTTTTTCAAAGACAAATTAAATAAAGAATTAACTGAATGTTTTTATGTAATATAACAATGAAAGATCTTAAGTAACTTAGTTACTCTTATTATTGGTAAAAATATGTTTGAGTGTGTTAGAAAGCCAAGATTTCTCCAGAAGGATATCAAAAGACTTAATGCAGCTTTAGCGTTGTAAATAAATCCCCACCTTTCTTATTTTAAATTATTAAACAATTATCACTTATGGCTATTTTTATCAGAAGTCCTACATCTAAACAATCTTTTTAGGTGATAAATTTGGAAAATTTTGGCTTATTTTCAAAACAATTACCTAAATACCATAAGTTTCAGTAAAACTTACTTAAAATATGTTCAGTTATTGTTGTGTCTAGTTGAGGTGGTGGTAACCATTTGCAAAGGGCACCTAAACAACCAGCAGCAACGTTTCTTGTCACCTCTTCAGGATGGTTTAGTAAACTAATAAGTGTCGAATGAATTTGTTTCCTGACGGGTTCGGACATTTTGTCTCCTGCAGGGCTTATAATTCCTCTCAAAGCATGAAGGGTGGTTTCTCTGAATAATAAAAAAACATTAATTGTGAATTTAATCAAAAAATTTATAATCCCTAAAAGTACTGTATTATTAGTATTAAGTATGTGTATATTCTGTGCTTATTCTGAGGCGGTGAGTGGGCCAAAACCCCCTCATCACGTTCATGTAAATTTCTCAAATAAATAAATAAATATAATAAATTTGCATGACGTATATTCAGGCGCGGATACAAAATTTAAACATTTAAATAATGTTCTGTTTGACTGTAAACTAAATTTAATAAGTATAAAATAAATGTACAAAAAGTGATAATAATAGGCAACAACGAATTTCAAAGCAAAAATTTAACTAACTCAAATCTAAAAATCTGAAGTCCAAAGTAATCTATTCTATTACTCCTGGTCACTATGAATTTTTCGAAAGATGAAAACGACCTTTCCGCTGATGCCAATTGTAAACGCACTCATTTTGCTAACGAGATACGAGTAGATAGAGCTGCCTAAAAAATTACGTAGATGTGGGGGGGGGGCAATTTCACCCAATGTCCCGGCTGTATCCGCGCCTGCGTATATTCTTAAACTTAAGTACATGGTTCCTTCTTACCGAACTGATGAATCGTCTGTGTTTTTTATAGTGTTGTGCAATTCAGTAAACAAGGGATCAGGCCTTTGATGGATTACAATCAAATAGCTAAGCGCTTGTGCCGCCTTCAGTCTCACAGTTCTATTTGGGTCGTTTAGTGCTTTAATGAAGGTTGTTTGAAGTTGTGGAAGAAATTGTTTCAGCATTATTCCAACCTAAAGTTATAGTTTTGAAATAGAATTAATCTTAATAGTAATAACTTAGAAACTGAGTATAGTAACCCTTTAAGTAAATTAAACATAACATCTATTTAACTATTTATAAAATTCTCAGAAAAGTATAAAATTGTAAAGTGCTACAACTAATTGACAATGGATGGTTAAATAATCTAAATGTACTAATTCTAAGTGAATAATAAAAAAGACACAGTTAACTATTGTCTTTAGCAAAAGAAAGTACTCATACAAGTTTATAAAATAAACTTTCTTGAAGAATTAATACACCAATCTAATATACAACTTACCTAAATATAATACAGTATGAATGTGTCATATTTAGTTGTTGATTTGTTAAAACTATTAATTTTAAAAAAATACTCGCTTTGTTGTATAATTCATTAAAGAAACCCTTATATATTATTAAAAAGTTTACCTTTGCCAAAAGAGTGGCTAACGTCTCCAAAACGGCCGATTTTACATTTGAGCTAAATCGATCGCCAAGAATCCTAATGAGGGGTCCAGTAATTGCTACCACACTCGGTTGTAGAGCAGCAGCACTAGTTAACCGGATAACTTCACCTAATCCTTGGGCTGCTTGTTCTTTTTCGTCGCCATCGCCGTTCAAAATGGCTTCACGGAAAATTGGCAAAATAGGGGCGATTCCTTTTGGTAAGCAAAAGCCAGGTAGTAACAAATCTGTACCGATTCCTTTTATATCTGACAACGCATACCGGACGGCTTGGCGAACATCCGAAACGTAAGCTGCCTGCTGCTTTGGTTCCAGATTCTAATAATTAAAATCAATGAAATTTATTATTCTGGGAGCAATTTACAAAATTAATAACAAAATCATTTTATTGTATTTAATAAACAATTTAACAGCTATCATGAAATAATACACATTCAATGTACCTAAACCATTCTTAGTGTCGCGTTTTGGCGTTTCTGATATTTAGAGTGATACTAAATTATTAAACGTATTACGTTTAGATACATTCCCCTCTCTTTGCAATTATTTTACCTTCAGAAATCGTCTTTATGAATGAATAAATGAATACTCTTTTGAGGTGAAAAACTGAGTTGTCCTTATTGTTAATCAACTTTATTATATAAACTTTTATAAGGAACATCGTTAAATCATTAACTATTCCATTATTTTCCTTATTAAACACAATAATTGATGTGATATATCCTACCTTAGTGATTGCATTTAGTGCTTCCCACGCCATCTGCAGAACGTCCTTGTCATTATCAGTACACAAGTGTATAAGACCACGCAATAACTGTGGAACATGGGCGATATATTGCGCTCGGGAATTTGCACAGAAAGCACACAAGAGCGCCGCAGCTGCTCGTCGTTGATCAGTATTATCAGTACGGGTGTTTTCTAATAAAGTATCCACAACCGTTCTTATTCCTGTTTCGTCTACAACCGACAGGATAACTGCTTGGCAGTATTCCAATTGCTGAAACAAATTTTGATGTGAAATGTCTTTAGCTGAAGTTTTTGGTTGTTACATTAGTCAAATTTTTCAATTAAATCTACTATACTAAAATAAATAAAAAAAACTAGATAATGACATACAAAGAATCGAAACTGTACAAATTAAATAAAAATCATTTTAATCTAATAGAAAAATATCCGCATTTTCCTAAAAAACTTGGAACAGTAATATTATTTAGAATTTAGTAGTTGTATTAAGTAAGTAAAATATTCAACATAACAAAAACTGTTGCATACCTGCGCTTCTTCTGGCGTACCCTTAGAACTGGCAAGAACTGTTTGTAAAGCTGGCAAAATTCTTGGTAAATATCTGTTCAATGCTTCACCGGCAACCGAAGCTAAAATTGAAAGCGCTTTAGTGTTTGCTGGTGGTGCAGTTAATTGAGGAACCAAATATGGAAGAACAACTCTTGATTTTATAGCCATTACTTGACGTAAACCATCCAGGGTCCACTCGACGGTATTTGCGTCATCGCTATTCTGTAGAAAAAAGAACAACTCTTAAATTAATTATTTGACAGAAATCTTATCTAAATTAATAATCGTTGCTACATAAATCATATATTGTATTAAAAAGATAAGTTTTTCACCAAATTTAAAAAAATATTTTAGAAGTTTTATAGTATTACAACGTCTGAAGGCAATAAATAAAAAGGGAGCGTTGTCTATGATTGGTCATTGTGGTGTAAATATGTATATACATTTAATAATATAATCCTGGTATTGCTCAAAAATGAAAGATGAAATATTAGAGTTTAATAACTACGGTATCAGTCTTTCTGGCAGTACATTAAATTTGTCGTTTTTCGACCTATTTATTCCCTTGACAGACTTCTTAATAAGTTCTTTTAAACATTTACTCATAATTCTTTCAGCAGCTTATGATAAACAAGTTAATATAATTACCAATTGGTTTAATAAAGCTGGTAGAATATCGTCCAAAGCTCTTGAACCTACAGTAGAATGTAAACTATCAAATGTCTTTGCGGCGGCTTGTCTTACTTCTGGCAGGGGATCACATAAAGCTTTTCGTACAGTTGGTACCAACGAATTGACAAACGTCAATACCATTTCTTTTGAAGTAGATGCCATTATTTCTGACAAGCCAATACAGACACCTTGTCTTTGGTCAGATCGTTCCGACTGAAGTCCTTTTTCAAGGATAGGAATAATTTCAGGCAGCACTCTCTCACCCAACTTCCGCACTAGGTCACCAAGAGTTCGAGCAGCAACCTTCAATAAGAAAAATAATGCCTTATTTATAACTAAGAATATCTTCGTCAGTTTTTTAAATAAACATTTCCAGAAAGAAAAAATTAAATGCTTCAGTAAAAAAAAAGAACTCACCTGTCTTTTGTCGTAACTTTCACTTGCAAGGCATCCTAGGAGAAGACCAAAAAGAACCGGCATAATTTCTCTTAGTGTTCGAGGTGTATTCGTAACTACTACCTTCCATACATGCAATGCAGCTTGTCGCACCATCAGAGCTACATCGGACCGACCCATATACAAACCAGCGAGTACACGATTACGTCTCTCTGCCCCCAACACCCGGATAATGGCCTGATGGGATTGTTCGGTACCAAAGTTATCATCTTCACTGGCTGTTTCTGTACTCATTTTTCCAGTGACACCAGAAATACGATAAAGGAGATCACCCAAAAGTTGTACCGAACTAGATTAAGAATATACAAATATATCAGTGCAGTTGTTATATATTTATGTGAAATAGAGATTTTCTATTTTTAAAGTTTTGGACAATTAGCAGTATGCGGTTATTTACTGAAAACTTTATAAGCCTGCAAAATTCAGTTTTTTTTTTAAGATATGATTTTTCAGATTAACTGAAATATATTTTCAATAAGTAAAAGAATAAACAAATAAATACAAATTAATCTTTCCCTAAGAGGTATTTATTGATGCCTCAATGTTTATTAATCCATAACATATTGAAAGTACTAGTCAAATTGAGTTAGGATAAAATAAAAGTATCAGTAGCAATATTCTATATAACAGAAGTAATAGTTACTAAGTTAGCATTTATATTTGCTGATAGCATAATATTAAAAAAAAAACAATAATTGTAATGTATAACTTTCTTAACTACATATATAATAATCTCTAAAACGTTAACTTTCATGATTAGCAGATTGCAAGTTAATTATTCTTTCTTTCTATCACGTATCAAATGCCTAAAAAAGTAAAACAGCTTACCTGTAACGAATTCTCCAGTTATCATCAAACAATCCTTTTTCTAATTCAGGTAAAAGAAGGAGGATGGCAGAGTCGGCATAAAGATTAACAATACGTTGACCTGCCTTCAGTGCCGTATCTCTTACATATTCGTTTTCATCAGCTAACGCTTTTAAAATCGGGTTTATAATTTGACCTATATACGGGGTGAATTCCTGTTGAAATACAACCGGCATGTATATAAACATCATAATGTAACCATCTTTCACGTGCGGAGCGATGTCAGTTCTTTCTGCAGTCGCTATGATTTCTAACAAAAAAAAAAAAATAATTAGTAAATTTACATATACTGACTAACTTCTGTTAAAAATAGAATCATTATAATTTGATGTGAAAGTTAAACAGTGTTTATTGAAAGGATTAAAAGTATTATGCTTTTTGATTAATTTAAGTGAAGATTTCAAAACAGAAATTATGTTATTTGCTATAGTTAGTACGTATAGCAGATAGTTTTTAGTTTCAGTATTTTTTAAAACATGTTTCGGCGCCTTTTAATAACCCTAAAATTAATTCAAACTAGATTTCACTTGTTTTCATGTTCCTGTTTTTTAAAATCATTTCATTATATTCAAGCACTACAATTTAATTGTGAATATAATGTAGTATTTTTTGAATTAATTCATTTTAGTGAGTGCACCTTACGACTATGTGATATTTCCCAATTGTCCGTAGTGTGTAAGGGGTCGCTAATAAAATAGGTTTGCA
>NW_020438880.1:1555610-1561827 GCF_000699045.2 Agrilus planipennis | reverse complement strand
CAGACCAACTTTTACCTGCTGTCTTAACAATGCGTTTTAGAAAATACCACAAATGGCGCGGTAAACGCCATCTGTAGTACGATGCTACATTTTAGGATTACGTATGCTCTATTGGATGGCAAAAAAATATAATAAACACATATTTAAAAAAAAAATAATGAATGTAAAAAATTTACTTTGTAAACAAAGTTTTTTTGGAAAGCTATTTTAGAGTTGATTACTTGGGTGTACAATATCAAAAATGTATCCAATAAAGACAGTTTTTACTTACGTTTCCATGAAGATCGACTATTTTCAAAGCAGCGTTCAGCATTTCTTTTCTAACTTTTTCTTTTCGATCAGCGAGAGATATTGAGACGAAAAATTGTATAAGACTGCCTATTGTATCTGGTTCTAAAAGAGGTGAAATCTCAGCTAAAGCCACTGCTACACCTCTACGAGGTCCCCAAGTATCAATCGACTTCTCAACTTCTCTCCCAAACTCATCCAGCTTTGGTGGAATCATCTTCAAACATTAAAATTGTAATTTATTTTGAAAACGGTAATAGGGAATTTCGGAAGTTAAGGTGAAAAAAGTTACGTTTTTGTTTACAATATTATTTAACTAACTACCTAAGATACATATTACCCATCCCAGGAAAGAATGAACTTGCGTCATTCTAGACGGAGTCAAGAAAAAGCGTTGATTCATACGCTCTTAGGTACTAGTAATGCCCCCAATTCGATCTAGCAGTGATTGACAGCTCATAGCGCTATCCTTTTTCAATGCTACGTTTATCTAATTATATTCTACAGTCATATGTCATTTATTAGTTCACTATTCTCTTCTATGCTTGTCTTTATTTTTGTTAGTCGATTTAAGAAAGGTACATGAAGTTCGCTGATAGATCCATACCCGTTTATTCTTTCGTGAGATAATATGTAAATTTGATTTAGTGAAGCTGTAATAAATATCGAAAGAAATAAAATAAAACTAAAGATATTTGAAATCCAATTAAGAACAACACAATTTAACCATTTTTTAACTTTTAAAAATCACACGCTCCTAAAAACGCAGTATTTTTTTGTTTAGCGTTTACTTCGTTTCACTGCTAATTTAATTTTTAGTAGCTTCACTAAATCAAATTTTAAATAATTAGTTATTTACTATATTTAGTGCAGTTGCAATGCGAAAATAGTTTTGAAAAAAAAAAAGTAAAAAACGAAACACATCTACAAATTTAATTTAGTGATGCTGTTAAAAATTAGTAATAAAACAAATGTCAAATATTAAAAATCAAATGAAAAGTAAAAATAAGCATTTTTAAAAATGGGTTTAACGGTTTCAAAAAATGGTTAAATGTTATCATTTTTAATAAGTTTTATTTATTTTTAGTTTTATTTTATTTCGTTTCTTATCCATCGCCTATAGATTCAATAAATTATATTCTTTAATTCAAAATAAAAAAGTATAGTGCTCGAAAAAATAATAATACGCATTTAGTTTTTTATATTTGAAATTAATACTCATATGCGATAGCCTACTAAAGTAGCACCTGTTGCAAGTTGCTATAATACGCTCATACATTTAATATTTCAAAATTGTCAATCAATAAAACGTATACAGCAACATACACAATCTTAAAAACAAATCTTACTTGCAATCTTTCGTTGTAAAGATATAACAGCTTTTCTAGTATGGGTTGCACCTGCTTTCTGTCTTTTTCTAATAACGAAGCCAACGCTTGGGCAGCTGCAGTCTGTACACATTCGACGGGATGTTCTATGTCCTTCAAAAGTTCTTCGCAGAATTCCGAAGGAAAACTCAAATTTGCATTTTCCCACAACAGCTGTGCCAGNTGGGTTGCACCTGCTTTCTGTCTTTTTCTAATAACGAAGCCAACGCTTGGGCAGCTGCAGTCTGTACACATTCGACGGGATGTTCTATGTCCTTCAAAAGTTCTTCGCAGAATTCCGAAGGAAAACTCAAATTTGCATTTTCCCACAACAGCTGTGCCAAATCTCTGACAATTTGATGCATAAAATTGTAGATTTAATATATTACTTATTTCCAATATTACCTGTTATCTTCATTTACATCGAATCTAGCTATCCATATTCTTTTGTTGATTCTTATAGCCTCTTCATAGTTTTCTTTGTAGCTAGGAATTGAAGAGGCCATTTCACTGATAGCTCGTAAAGCAGCATCTCTAACAGTATCCTTAGGATTCTGAATAGCTCCCAATAGAACATCAATCTCCGCTAGTGAGGCTTTGGAACAATTTTCTTTTCCATTCGCAGATGCAGCCACATCCAGTAAACAAGCGACTGCTTGACTTTGAATTCGGCCACTTGTTGTACCTAAAATTATATCGAAAATTTGCATAGCAAAAATTTTGCAATTATATATATAACAACAATTTTGTTAGACGTCGTTTTGTTGGCCCTCCAACAGTTTAGATAATAAAATCAATCAGCCAATTTTTTCTGACTTATCTTGTAAAATGATCTCTTAATAGCCGATATCATTAAAACTTATTAAGCAAACACTTATAACAATTTTTCTCAGAGTTCTAAAAAAACGTTACTTTGTAATCGACTAACTTACATACTTAAATTTTATTGTTAAGGTAACAGCTACTGACTAACTATTCTGCTGTCCACTGTTNTACAACGTCTGAAGGCAATAAATAAAAAGGGAGCGTTGTCTATGATTGGTCATTGTGGTGTAAATATGTATATACATTTAATAATATAATCCTGGTATTGCTCAAAAATGAAAGATGAAATATTAGAGTTTAATAACTACGGTATCAGTCTTTCTGGCAGTACATTAAATTTGTCGTTTTTCGACCTATTTATTCCCTTGACAGACTTCTTAATAAGTTCTTTTAAACATTTACTCATAATTCTTTCAGCAGCTTATGATAAACAAGTTAATATAATTACCAATTGGTTTAATAAAGCTGGTAGAATATCGTCCAAAGCTCTTGAACCTACAGTAGAATGTAAACTATCAAACGTCTTTGCGGCGGCTTGTCTTACTTCTGGCAGGGGATCACATAGAGCTTTTCGTACAGTTGGTACCAACGAATTGACAAACGTCAATACCATTTCTTTTGAAGTAGATGCCATTATTTCTGACAAGCCAATACAGACACCTTGTCTTTGATCAGATCGTTCCGACTGAAGTCCTTTTTCAAGGATAGGAATAATTTCAGGCAGCACTCTCTCACCCAACTTCCGCACTAGGTCACCAAGAGTTCGAGCAGCAACCTTCAATAAGAAAAATAATGCCTTATTTATAACTAAGAATATCTTCGTCAGTTTTTTAAATAAACATTTCCAGAAAGAAAAAATTAAATGCTTCAGTAAAAAAAAAGAACTCACCTGTCTTTTGTCGTAACTTTCACTTGCAAGGCATCCTAGGAGAAGACCAAAAAGAACCGGCATAATTTCTCTTAGTGTTCGAGGTGTATTCGTAACTACTACCTTCCATACATGCAATGCAGCTTGTCGCACCATCAGAGCTACATCGGACCGACCCATATACAAACCAGCGAGTACACGATTACGTCTCTCTGCCCCCAACACCCGGATAATGGCCTGATGGGATTGTTCGGTACCAAAGTTATCATCTTCACTGGCTGTTTCTGTACTCATTTTTCCAGTGACACCAGAAATACGATAAAGGAGATCACCCAAAAGTTGTACCGAACTAGATTAAGAATATACAAATATATCAGTGCAGTTGTTATATATTTATGTGAAATAGAGATTTTCTATTTTTAAAGTTTTGGACAATTAGCAGTATGCGGTTATTTACTGAAAACTTTATAAGCCTGCAAAATTCAGTTTTTTTTTTAAGATATGATTTTTCAGATTAACTGAAATATATTTTCAATAAGTAAAAGAATAAACAAATAAATACAAATTAATCTTTCCCTAAGAGGTATTTATTGATGCCTCAATGTTTATTAATCCATAACATATTGAAAGTACTAGTCAAATTGAGTTAGGATAAAATAAAAGTATCAGTAGCAATATTCTATATAACAGAAGTAATAGTTACTAAGTTAGCATTTATATTTGCTGATAGCATAATATTAAAAAAAAAACAATAATTGTAATGTATAACTTTCTTAACTACATATATAATAATCTCTAAAACGTTAACTTTCATGATTAGCAGATTGCAAGTTAATTATTCTTTCTTTCTATCACGTATCAAATGCCTAAAAAAGTAAAACAGCTTACCTGTAACGAATTCTCCAGTTATCATCAAACAATCCTTTTTCTAATTCAGGTAAAAGAAGGAGGATGGCAGAGTCGGCATAAAGATTAACAATACGTTGACCTGCCTTCAGTGCCGTATCTCTTACATATTCGTTTTCATCAGCTAACGCTTTTAAAATCGGGTTTATAATTTGACCTATATACGGGGTGAATTCCTGTTGAAATACAACCGGCATGTATATAAACATCATAATGTAACCATCTTTCACGTGCGGAGCGATGTCAGTTCTTTCTGCAGTCGCTATGATTTCTAACAAAAAAAAAAAAATAATTAGTAAATTTACATATACTGACTAACTTCTGTTAAAAATAGAATCATTATAATTTGATGTGAAAGTTAAACAGTGTTTATTGAAAGGATTAAAAGTATTATGCTTTTTGATTAATTTAAGTGAAGATTTCAAAACAGAAATTATGTTATTTGCTATAGTTAGTACGTATAGCAGATAGTTTTTAGTTTCAGTATTTTTTAAAACATGTTTCGGCGCCTTTTAATAACCCTAAAATTAATTCAAACTAGATTTCACTTGTTTTCATGTTCCTGTTTTTTAAAATCATTTCATTATATTCAAGCACTACAATTTAATTGTGAATATAATGTAGTATTTTTTGAATTAATTCATTTTAGTGAGTGCACCTTACGACTATGTGATATTTCCCAATTGTCCGTAGTGTGTAAGGGGTCGCTAATAAAATAGGTTTGCAAATAGCGGGTCTAAGGATATGTGATGTTCGCAGTTCATCAATTTTAATGAATTGTTTTACTATTCAGTGCAAAATTAAAAGCTGCATTGGGGCAAAAAAGAGTTTATTTCCTTTCTTTTAACCAACGCCAAGGTTTCATCTATTGTGTAAAGGTTTAATCAAGATAGGCTTTTGCATAAAAAGGAATTAAAGACTCAAAAACCTACCTTTACAATGTTTCATATCAGAGGATAAAACGTTGATATCGTTTTAATTGTAAAAAATAAAACCTTTTTTGCACCAATGTTTGCATTGATCTTGAACTGTACATTAAATTATTAAATAAACATACCTGGCATAAGTTTATGGAGTTTTTCAACTCCAAGACCTCCGACCACTTCTGAAAGACCCTGAGCAGCTCCCGAGCGATCCACCGAACTACTTTCCGAAGTGAGAGTTTGTAGCAGCCATGGTAGCAAGTCCTCAAAGCTAGATTCTCCCATTCCTCGAACCATAGCTCCTAAAGCTCTGGCACTGACACTTCGAACCTAAAAGCACACAAGAATTTTGACCAAATGAAAAACTATATAAATGTGTTTATTAAATCGATAGTCACCTCTGGAACAGGATCGAGGAGCGACATCTTCAAACCTGGGATAATAGTAGGCAAATATGGTGTCAGATCCTTTTGATCAGTTAATGAGTACATGTTGCCGATAATCTGTGCAGCCATTTTGCGCGTTTCGGTTGACCTATCTTGGAACGCCCTTTGAACCACTGGCATAATTAAAGCTAAGGACGGCGCGTCGATAAAATGCACAAACTGAGTATCTAGAAGAGTTTGTAAACACGCCGATGTCTTGTGAGATGGATCTTGGAGTGCTTCCAATAATACTGGCACAATAGCTGAAAAAATATTAAAAATTGTTATCACGTATTTTTAAACGGTACTATTTGAACTAGGTATTTATTTAATTAAAATACAGTATTTCGGTGTTAAGTGAACATACTGTATTTAAAAATTAACGTTTTAATGTTTTTACCTTGTATTTCAGGGTTTCTGATAACAGATCCAATTACTCTTAAAGCTTCGGTACCAGCTTCTTGTACTTTCATATGAGAATCGCTAAGAACTTCAATGAGCTTTGGGACAATGCTAGGCAAACAGGATGAAAGTTGTTTGGGGGCGCAATATGCCATAGCTCCAAGTAACTCTATGGATCCTATGATAAAAGGAATAATAATAAAATGCCTGAAT
>NW_020438880.1:1547461-1554952 GCF_000699045.2 Agrilus planipennis | reverse complement strand
TATGCCTACTAAAGTAGCACCTGTTGCAAGTTGCTATAATACGCTCATACATTTAATATTTCAAAATTGTCAATCAATAAAACGTATACAGCAACATACACAATCTTAAAAACAAATCTTACTTGCAATCTTTCGTTGTAAAGATATAACAGCTTTTCTAGTATGGGTTGCACCTGCTTTCTGTCTTTTTCTAATAACGAAGCCAACGCTTGGGCAGCTGCAGTCTGTACACATTCGACGGGATGTTCTATGTCCTTCAAAAGTTCTTCGCAGAATTCCGAAGGAAAACTCAAATTTGCATTTTCCCACAACAGCTGTGCCAAATCTCTGACAATTTGATGCATAAAATTGTAGATTTAATATATTACTTATTTCCAATATTACCTGTTATCTTCATTTACATCGAATCTAGCTATCCATATTCTTTTGTTGATTCTTATAGCCTCTTCATAGTTTTCTTTGTAGCTAGGAATTGAAGAGGCCATTTCACTGATAGCTCGTAAAGCAGCATCTCTAACAGTATCCTTAGGATTCTGAATAGCTCCCAATAGAACATCAATCTCCGCTAGTGAGGCTTTGGAACAATTTTCTTTTCCATTCGCAGATGCAGCCACATCCAGTAAACAAGCGACTGCTTGACTTTGAATTCGGCCACTTGTTGTACCTAAAATTATATCGAAAATTTGCATAGCAAAAATTTTGCAATTATATATATAACAACAATTTTGTTAGACGTCGTTTTGTTGGCCCTCCAACAGTTTAGATAATAAAATCAATCAGCCAATTTTTTCTGACTTATCTTGTAAAATGATCTCTTAATAGCCGATATCATTAAAACTTATTAAGCAAACACTTATAACAATTTTTCTCAGAGTTCTAAAAAAACGTTACTTTGTAATCGACTAACTTACATACTTAAATTTTATTGTTAAGGTAACAGCTACTGACTAACTATTCTGCTGTCCACTGTTAAATTTAAGACATTACAAATGTCCCTGTGTTATCCTATTAAAAAATAGTATAGTTTAAAATGTTTTCTTGTCTTAAAATGTAGTTTTAGAAACTTTACAGCTTGTTAATCGTTTTGTAAATGTTTTAAAATAATAAATTTAAATCGCTGAAAAATTATTAATCATTCTTACTTATCAATTCAATTAACAGTTGGAACATTTCCTTCCGTGGCAAATATTTTGGATTATATAAATCTCCATCTGGTTCATCAGATGCTCGTAATTTCGCGTGTTCTGAAATAATTTGTAGCCCATCGTGTATCAAATTTTCGTTGGTTTTAGCATAAGATGACAACAAAGCGGACTTCAGCAAGCTGAAAGTGTAACACATTGCAGAAGCTGTGAAATAGTTCTGAAGATGACCTGATCTTGTCACTTCATCATCTTCGATCCTTTTAAGAGTGGTAGCATGGATAAGTCCTATCGTCCTAACCATTTCTTTGGTTAAATCTTCCTCTTCCCAGTTACTTTCTAGATCGCACGCAGGCTTTAACAGTCTTAATGTGACGTGAGCTATTAAATCGCCTAAAGTGTCGAGGTGATGTGGAAAAACTGCTCTGCGAAGGTTGATGTATAATTTAGTGGCGTATGGGGCCGCTAGAGGTGATCGGAGAATTAACAGAACAGTTGGTAAAAGATCTTTAAAATGACAGGAAAGGCCTTTAGGATTTCCTCGTAAACAAGCTTCAACCATGGAGACGCAATTTTCGATTATTAAGTTGTACTGTAAAAAAGGATTCGGTGTAATTCTTTTTATTTTTATGAAAGCATACTTTTTAAAAAACAATCTAAAAAACTTTTACCTCTGTAAGTCTACTCCTTATAGCCGACTCTTTAATTTTTTGATTTTTAATGGCTTCTAACTGTTTAGGAGTGTACTGTGGTTCTTTAATTTTTCCTTCTTTACGCTTTTTCTCCTCTAACTCACGCCTCAACTGCATTTCTTCCAATTGTTCTTTGTAACTGTATGCTTTACTTTCTCTCTTCATATTCATAGCAGTGTTATTTTCTTCTCTGTATTAAATAAAATAAACAAATCATAATGTTCGAATTGTATTAAATCAATAAACCAGTAAGTACACGATTACGTCTCTCTGCCCCCAACACCCGGATAATGGCCTGATGGGATTGTTCGTTTATTAATTGTGTTATACAATCGATAAAAGCTATAACCATTGGTTTTTCAATTTATATGCTTTGTTTATATTGTATTACTGTATTTCCTATTTCTGTTTAAATTTCAGAATTTATCTCTGTAAGCAATGGCAAGAATTAAAGGTATTTAACGATCATACAGCGGCTGCAACGGGAGTTAGATTCGGCAAACACGCTCATTTCATAGCGTCTACGTCANAAAATTTAACAAACATTTCTTATTTAGTACCTTTGATTTGGTATATTGTTCAACAAGTAACTTTCTGAGCTGAGGTGATTGTTGAGAAACGAAATCTCTTGGATTTAAATGTAAATGCTTAACAATTTTGATCCATAAATCACTAGTTACTTTAGATATAGTAGGGTGTGAGGCTGGTAAAAGAGCATCTAGAGCCAACAATTGAGCATCATCAACTGGTAAATCTTTTGCTGAACACAACGTTGTAACACATTCCATAATTGCATGTGGAGAGATCTCTTGATTAACATAGTCATTCCTTTCTTTTAAAGCTGAATCTCCTTTACACTGTAACAATTTTATATAATACTGAAGTCCTTAAATACTACGAAATGAACAAAAATAAAGGTGTATGTACTTGTATGTGTATGCATTAGAAGTTATACTTCTTTAGCTAATTAGTAAGTACGTATGTGTTCATTTAAACACTGTTTTCAATTACGTATTATAATATTGTTGTCCCTACTAGCTGGGGTGCGAACTCGCCCCAGTTAGAGAACAGCGGCAACCACTAAAAGATCAAAGTAGAAATTTCATTAGTTGTGCACAGACAACTTCTGTTCCCTCTTAAAATTTTTAATCTCAACGCCTCAAAAGAAGTATAACTTTAAAACTTCAAAGAGGAATAGTAATAATTACTACTACTAAATAACTAATGATAGTATCATTTTATTAATTCACCTGTATCTTTACAGTTTCCAAAAAAACGTTCAAGTCCTTAAGAAGTGCTCTGGCAATTGCCGTTCCTCCTAAACCGCTAACCATTTTCTTCAAAATTATAGAACATTTTCTTCTAGTTTCACTTGATAACGATGTCACGCAAATTAATATAGCTCGATATAAAGGTCCTGTTTTGCCGTTAAATCTTTCCGGGAATTCCAGTAATAGTATCTGCGACATTTCCATAACCATTACCAGAGCTTTAAAGTAACAAGTATGGAGTGTTTTAAAATTGAACCGTTAATAAACTTCTTATTATCATTCCTTTACATATGAATCTAATTAACTTTAAACTTGTTTCTTTTACAATTATAACCATTTTATATGGCGTAATAAATTAATTGAACATTAATCATTATTCTTAAATTAATTTTTAACTGTGAATGCTGATACGCTTGTCACGTGATTTTTAATATGCGTTTTAATAATATATATATTCTACTTTTGATTTTATATAAAATTAGGAACCAATAACGAAAATTCGATGGCAATATATAAACAGGTGAAAATAGCGTAAGTGAGTCATTTTCACCCCTGTAATAAAATAAAGTAAGATATACATAGGTCATAATAATTAATACGAAACAAACAAGTTTTTTATCTATTACAAACACTGATAATAATGCATACGAAGTATTTTATGATGTAGCCCTGGCAACCGTAACTTTTTACAGCGGACCTTGAGCCACTTGAATTTGGGCATCCCTGCTCTAAAGTATTACAAAGCTTTAATATTGAGCTTGCAAATCGTTTTTAAAACATCTATCTATTGTTTAAAGGAAAAATGTATTACCCTCGTTAGTTGCAGCAGAAAGAAATTTTTCAGAAACAAACAACTGTTTATCCATGTCGAAAATTACGTTCCATATATTCTGATACGCATTTTCATTCGATCCTTGGGCAGTGACAATTCTAAGGAACAGACAGGTAGCACTCAAGCCTTCAATAACTATGGGATATTGTGAAGGTTGTGCAATAGCTTTTTCAATAGATTTCAATAAAGTTGGAATCAGAACTGTTGCTTGCGGTATCGTATTACCATTGAAACAAACGGACATGCATTGTATGTATGAAGTTCTAACGGCAGCAGTAGATGTTTTGAAGTTCATTCCATTCTATAAGTAACACGGGTGTATTTTTTTTGTTAAATTAATGCAGAAATTTAATTATTTTAGAAATAATGACAATAATGACTCGACAGTTGAGTTATTAAATGATAATTTTTTTTGTTATTCAGTTGTGTTATTAAATTAAATTAAATAATCTGTAGGTTTTTAGTGTAGCCCATCGTGTATCAAATTTTCGTTGGTTTTAGCATAAGATGACAACAAAGCGGACTTCAGCAAGCTGAACGTGTAACACATTGCAGAAGCTGTGAAATAGTTCTGAAGATGACCTGATCTTGTCACTTCATCATCTTCGATCCTTTTAAGAGTGGTAGCATGGATNGATCCAATTACTCTTAAAGCTTCGGTACCAGCTTCTTGTACTTTCATATGAGAATCGCTAAGAACTTCAATGAGCTTTGGGACAATGCTAGGCAAACAGGATGAAAGTTGTTTGGGGGCGCAATATGCCATAGCTCCAAGTAACTCTATGGATCCTATGAAAAAAGGAATAATAATAAAATGCCTGAATATGCAAAAAATTCCTTAGAGTAGTATAAATAAATCTGAAATATGAATAACTGCTTATAAAAATCTTCTTTTAATGGAAAATTAAATCACTAAATCTTTTAATATATAACTATTTAGGTACTTAATATTTCTTATGACTATTTTAAACGAATAAGAAATATTAAGTACTTAATATTTCTTATGACTATTTTAAACGAATAAAGTTACTAGAAAAAGGTTATAGTAGTTATTTAAAATCTAAATAACAGCACATATTATTTTTCATAACAATCATTTTTTTTCATATCTTTCTACTCTCTTACGCGACCTAAGAAGTTGTACTTAAAAATGAATAGAAATAGCCTGTGCTTTAAATATCGAATATCTATTTCAATTTTAGTGTAGAAAACAGTTAAGTGGATTTCTAATATCTACCTGTTTTTGTTCTCCACGAGTCCTCTTCTAATGCTGCTAAAAGTGAAGGTAATACCAGTTTGACACCATGTCCTGATAATTTGCTCATTACTATGCGTGCGCAATCATCAGTGGCATTACGCACATACTGACTAGAATCACCAAAACACAGTAGTAAATGAGGCAACACATGAACTATATAAGGTTCAAACAATCTGCCCAACATTTGGCATAACATTTCAAATGCGAACAAAGCACCTAAAAATGATATTGTTAATATTTAACTTTTTTCTTTTAATACACATCAGACATATCATTTAATATATATTATATGTTACATGATATATTTCAGATGTTTAAAATGCAATAGTTATTTTTAAATTAAAACCAACCTTCTCGATGTTTATAATTCTTTTTATCTTGAATGGCTTCCGTAAGTTTGGTCATTATATCTAACTGTTTAAGTGCCAAAATACCCATTCCTTTTACCAGACCTGCTAAACCATATGCAGCTCCTTTTCTATCTCCGTACTTATCACTTTTTAATAATTGATGTAACAATTTATTAACAAGACCTGGAGCTTCTTCTTTCACTGAGGGAACTAAAGGAGGTAAGCAATTTGCAACCGCTTCTTGGACCTGTTTAAAAAAAAATGAGGAAATAAATTTTAAAAACTCAGAAACAAAATCGTTTACAGTTTGCGAGGGAGTGGAAAGTGCTGATATTAGTCGCATCACTATCGGTTTTATTCTGGGGTCGTCTTTGTCTAAATGCTTAGCTAATGAACCCATCAAAATAACGACAGCTTGCTTCACTGCGTCGAATTGTGCAGATTTTGATGATTTGTCCATGAAATTCTCAAAAACTGGCAGTAAAGTAGACACATGATCCTAAAAATATTTAAAATAATAGAATGCATCCTTATATTATATTATTAATGCAATGTTTGCCCTCTTATTCAGTCTACATGTAATTTAAGACGGATTTTAAAAAGATTTTAGTATATGAAATATCAAAAAAAGTTCTACAACAGTCAACACTGAACTTTCCTTTTGTTGAAATATAATAAAATCGAAGTAAAATAATTATAAAACAAGAAAACGCCAAACGGATGGCAAAAAGAAAATACAACAAATGGCGCGGTAAACGCCATCTGTAGTACGATGCTACATTTTAGGATTACGTATGCTCTATTGGATGGCAAAAAAATATAATAAACACATATTTAAAAAAAAAATAATGAATGTAAAAAATTTACTTTGTAAACAAAGTTTTTTTGGAAAGCTATTTTAGAGTTGATTACTTGGGTGTACAATATCAAAAATGTATCCAATAAAGACAGTTTTTACTTACGTTTCCATGAAGATCGACTATTTTCAAAGCAGCGTTCAGCATTTCTTTTCTAACTTTTTCTTTTCGATCAGCGAGAGATATTGAGACGAAAAATTGTATAAGACTGCCTATTGTATCTGGTTCTAAAAGAGGTGAAATCTCAGCTAAAGCCACTGCTACACCTCTACGAGGTCCCCAAGTATCAATCGACTTCTCAACTTCTCTCCCAAACTCATCCAGCTTTGGTGGAATCATCTTCAAACATTAAAATTGTAATTTATTTTGAAAACGGTAATAGGGAATTTCGGAAGTTAAGGTGAAAAAAGTTACGTTTTTGTTTACAATATTATTTAACTAACTACCTAAGATATATATTACCCATCCCAGGAAAGAATGAACTTGCGTCATTCTAGACGGAGTCAAGAAAAAGCGTTGATTCATACGCTCTTAGGTACTAGTAATGCCCCCAATTCGATCTAGCAGTGATTGACAGCTCATAGCGCTATCCTTTTTCAATGCTACGTTTATCTAATTATATTCTACAGTCATATGTCATTTATTAGTTCACTATTCTCTTCTATGCTTGTCTTTATTTTTGTTAGTCGATTTAAGAAAGGTACATGAAGTTCGCTGATAGATCCATACCCGTTTATTCTTTCGTGAGATAATATGTAAATTTGATTTAGTGAAGCTGTAATAAATATCGAAAGAAATAAAATAAAACTAAAGATATTTGAAATCCAATTAAGAACAACACAATTTAACCATTTTTTAACTTTTAAAAATCACACGCTCCTAAAAACGCAGTATTTTTTTGTTTAGCGTTTACTTCGTTTCACTGCTAATTTAATTTTTAGTAGCTTCACTAAATCAAATTTTAAATAATTAGTTATTTACTATATTTAGTGCAGTTGCAATGCGAAAATAGTTTTGAAAAAAAAAAAGTAAAAAACGAAACACATCTACAAATTTAATTTAGTGATGCTGTTAAAAATTAGTAATAAA
>NW_020438880.1:1544481-1546834 GCF_000699045.2 Agrilus planipennis | reverse complement strand
TAATATATATATTCTACTTTTGATTTTATATAAAATTAGGAACCAATAACGAAAATTCGATGGCAATATATAAACAGGTGAAAATAGCGTAAGTGAGTCATTTTCACCCCTGTAATAAAATAAAGTAAGATATACATAGGTCATAATAATTAATACGAAACAAACAAGTTTTTTATCTATTACAAACACTGATAATAATGCATACGAAGTATTTTATGATGTAGCCCTGGCAACCGTAACTTTTTACAGCGGACCTTGAGCCACTTGAATTTGGGCATCCCTGCTCTAAAGTATTACAAAGCTTTAATATTGAGCTTGCAAATCGTTTTTAAAACATCTATCTATTGTTTAAAGGAAAAATGTATTACCCTCGTTAGTTGCAGCAGAAAGAAATTTTTCAGAAACAAACAACTGTTTATCCATGTCGAAAATTACGTTCCATATATTCTGATACGCATTTTCATTCGATCCTTGGGCAGTGACAATTCTAAGGAACAGACAGGTAGCACTCAAGCCTTCAATAACTATGGGATATTGTGAAGGTTGTGCAATAGCTTTTTCAATAGATTTCAATAAAGTTGGAATCAGAACTGTTGCTTGCGGTATCGTATTACCATTGAAACAAACGGACATGCATTGTATGTATGAAGTTCTAACGGCAGCAGTAGATGTTTTGAAGTTCATTCCATTCTATAAGTAACACGGGTGTATTTTTTTTGTTAAATTAATGCAGAAATTTAATTATTTTAGAAATAATGACAATAATGACTCGACAGTTGAGTTATTAAATGATAATTTTTTTTGTTATTCAGTTGTGTTATTAAATTAAATTAAATAATCTGTAGGTTTTTAGGCAGGTGAGTAAGAAAATTAACATCACTATGATAAATAACTGAGCATAATATTTAATATAATAATATACTGATTTAATGTAAACTTGACTTTATCGAGTCTAGTCAGGTTGACACCACGTGTATAAATTACCTTTAGAGAATCGATCAATTCTTTTGGCACGTCATTATTGAATTTAGCTATCCATAACGATAGCATATCTAGTGTATGACACAAAACCTTTTCATGCACCTCGGTTTCTAGCACCTTGAAGAAAAACTTTGAAGTGGATGAAGCCAAACATTGAAGACTACTTCCCATTACACCATTAAAACTCAAATTTCCAGCTCCCTAAATATATATATATTTTAATTTATCGAAATGATTATAATTTCCTTATTAAAAAAATTCATTTTACTTTCTCAATAAATTACATAATGGACTTACTCGTAAAACACTTATTTTATGTTCAATTAGCGTTAATTTTCCATTTGAACCATGAAATACAGCGAAAACATCTTTCACAAGTTTTTCTATTGCACCAGAATCACTGCACTGCTGTGCTAACTGTTTACAGGCTATCACTGAATGTTCTCTAACTGTTTCATCTTTAGATGGCAAGTTGGCTTTAAAACAAAACAGCAATTAAAAAAAGACCAATAGTTTCAAATTTGACATAAATCTTAACAAACCAAAGTATATTTTGTTTACCTATCAAACTTTTGCCAATATCAACTGCATATTGGCTTAAATCTAAGCTCAAGCCAGATAGCACATAGCTAACACATTCGATTATTACTTCTGGATTTCTTAACATAGCCTTCTGTAGAGCTGGTAAAAGAATGCTTTTAAATTGGTCGTGGCTTAGTATTTGAAGTAGTGGATAGCATCCAATAACAATTTCTTTCAAAGGTTTTATTTTGGAACTTACTACAGTTTTAATGAAGATGTCCATTAGCAATGGCTAAAATAAATATCATTACCCAATTTTGTACTGATACTAATAATTAAAAACACTCACAACAGCACCTTGGAATGTTTCCTTTTTATCATTTGAAATACAATATTTTATCATTACTGATCCAAGAACTGCAACTTGTTGGCATTGGTCTAATTTTTGTAGTTGCTCCATATAAAGTTGTATTAAATTTGGAATAGTTTTCCATATATTAAATAACTATAATTAAAAATGTAACCAATTTTACTACATTTAATGAATACAGTGCATTTCAGCTAAATATTTGAAATTATTATTTCAAGAAATTTCATTATTAAATTTTTTATTGATACAAATGTTGTTAGTAAAAGATGAATAAATTAAGTCTAGAAAATGGAATTACAATGATAATATAAATTAACATTGGCAAGAAACATTAATTTCTAATTCTTCTCCAATTCTTGTAAATTATTTCCATTTCTCATTAAATTTAAAATTATGTTAAGTAAACCAGGAACTGTTCATTTAGTTTTAGACACCCCTCTCTATTAGCACTGGAATCACTAGTTTTGAACTTAAATTTTA
>NW_020438880.1:1522079-1543140 GCF_000699045.2 Agrilus planipennis | reverse complement strand
GTTTTATTTTGGAACTTACTACAGTTTTAATGAAGATGTCCATTAGCAATGGCTAAAATAAATATCATTACCCAATTTTGTACTGATACTAATAATTAAAAACACTCACAACAGCACCTTGGAATGTTTCCTTTTTATCATTTGAAATACAATATTTTATCATTACTGATCCAAGAACTGCAACTTGTTGGCATTGGTCTAATTTTTGTAGTTGCTCCATATAAAGTTGTATTAAATTTGGAATAGTTTTCCATATATTAAATAACTATAATTAAAAATGTAACCAATTTTACTACATTTAATGAATACAGTGCATTTCAGCTAAATATTTGAAATTATTATTTCAAGAAATTTCATTATTAAATTTTTTATTGATACAAATGTTGTTAGTAAAAGATGAATAAATTAAGTCTAGAAAATGGAATTACAATGATAATATAAATTAACATTGGCAAGAAACATTAATTTCTAATTCTTCTCCAATTCTTGTAAATTATTTCCATTTCTCATTAAATTTAAAATTATGTTAAGTAAACCAGGAACTGTTCATTTAGTTTTAGACACCCCTCTCTATTAGCACTGGAATCACTAATTTTGAACTTAAATTTTATGAAAATTTAACAATATGTATTTTATTTTCTTGTTAAATTTCTAGATCTGATATTAACATTTAGCTTAGATACAGTTTTTTCATATGTTTATTATGAATGAAAACCTTTGTTTGAAGTCAAGTGAAATGTTCAATAAAAATAGTAAACTTCTGTGTTAAACTGAGATTTTATATGTTTTTACTTACCAACTTATATCCTTTCAGTATCTTATTATTTAATCCAGAAGAAACTATAACAGTTATCAAGATTGCTTGAGAATTGACAATTCTAGAAAGATTTTCAATAATTAATTTATCATCCTTTTTCCAACCATTTGTTATTAAAATACAAGCCCAATTTAATCCAGATAATGCCACATGGGATACAAATTTTCTATAAAAAAAATAATAAGACGAAAAGGATATTCCACTGAAGTAAAAAAACTTACGTGGAAACCGAATTCCTGTATTGACTTGCTATATCTCCAAGAACAGGCGTTAAATTTTTTATACTCCATTCTGGATGTATTTCAATCAATGAAATTAGTAAATTTTTTACTAGCAATTGGGATTCGCTATCGTGATATCGAGGTAATGTTATTTGAGCAGCCTTGCAAATTCCTTTCACTATACTTTCATTAATTGCTACAAATATTTTGTTTTCAGATACAAAATGATACCGGAATAAGCGGCATTTTACCTGAATGGGAGAGTACATTCTGAATCTTATTAAAAACTTCTCTACGTTGCTTTAAACTGGAATTTTGAATTTTTATCGGTAAATCCTTCAAGGCATTGGAAAACTGCAAATTAAATTATTTTGTCAGATTATTGTAAAAATAAACTTTTAAATGATTTTCACACGTGTCAACTTACTTCCTCGCTATCTGCCATTTTCTACTCTTGACAGTTGCCACATCTATAGTAAATTTTCTATATTTATCTATATACAAAATTATAAAAAAAAATTACTTTATCTATGAAAATAATATACACATTTTTTTTTTAGTATTTTGAAATAAATATACGTACATAGAACATTAATTAATTTACTGTATTAACCAAGTATTAATAAATGTTGATATGTGTAATAATATTTTTTCAGGAAACTTTTCTACCATCTAATAACTTTTTTAATTTAGCAACACCAGTTATACACAAAAATACAAAACCGAAAAGGACTTATTTATTATTAGCAATTTACATGTTTTACAAAATATACTGTATAAAAAATAGCCTAAATGTTAATTTGTTTTCCATAAATATGGGATAGTGTGTAAACGATTACATAGTTGATTGTAAGCAGCAACATCAAAGTTCTCATTCTTTTCAATGGGAAATAAGACAAAATCATCACAGGCTATTACATTTTTCTGAACTAATCCATGAACCTGAAAAGAAAACGAGAATTTGGCAATTTTTACTTACATGTACTTAAACATGTTAGAAATCTTAAACTTACACTTTTCTTTACTTATCTTACCTCGATATATCCTTCCAGCAAGTCTTTATAAGGCTTTTTTAAAATGACTTTTAACAAGACATCGTCTGTAGTCCTCATCTCAAAAGTAAGTCCATTTGGAGCTGCATTAACGATTGATCCAATAATACTAACCTTTCTCTCAGCAAATTCAGTTAATAAAGCTCCATTAATGATATCTCTTTTATTTTTGGTTTCCTTTTCGTTAATTTTGGTCATCTTATACCTTGAATTTTGACTTCCACTTCAAAAACGAGGATTTTATTTTCGCGGTTTAAGCAGCAGATTTATCTGTTATGATCTATTAGGCGAAATGTGGTTAAGTTCATTTCCATAGATAAATTGTTATTCATATTGTTCATTTCATAACATAGATATTTCATGGGTTCATTTTGATACGATTTAGGTTTCAGTTTTGGTCCTTTTGGTTATTAGTGATGGATCGTGATTTTCGAACATAATAGTCTAGAATGTTATCAAATAGAGAAGTAACCGGTTATATTCTAGAACGTACAGTGCTTATTGTAAGTACAAGAAACGAAGTTCAGCAAAAACCATGCAAAGACGAAACACCTAACGGAATGGCCTTCTATGGTTTAGACCACAAATTAGTTGTCTATGGATTAGTTTAGACCTATGAACCAATGGAACTCGTCTAAACCCAACCTCTCTTGTCTATGGTCCCCTATGTTACCCTTTGTGTATCTATTATCTATGGTCTAACCTATGTGTGGTTCACGTTATGCTTCACGTGTCGAGTCGAATCTAGTCCTCTGTGTTTCCAAAACTCAGAAGTGTTTTTTAATTAAAAACATTGGTATTCACTACCACAAAATGGGAAAATTTAGAAGTAAGCTGAAGGGTGCCAGTAAAGGAAAACGCTGGGCTAAAGGGCAAAGTTCCAGTTCAAATCCTGAAAGCAAAAGATTTAGGGATATTGCCAGATCTCGTTTTTTCCAAGAAAACTTGGGTTAATTATTGTAATATTCCTCATAAAAAAATAAATTACCTGCAAATATTTTAGGTCCCAGTAAATTAACAACAGAAGCTTTAAAAAAACATGATAAAATTCAAGCTTTTAGTTCCAGTGAAATTCCTAAATCGGGATGCGGAACTCATTCTGATTATACAGAATCTGTATCACAGGAGTCATTTCAAACCATGGATTCTTTTGCTTCTGAATGGAGCAATTGTAGTAACTTGTCTTTCAATAGATTTTTAAGAATATTTAGGTCTGACTCAGCTCTTCATAAGGAAATGCTAGCAATTTTAGCTGCTGTAACTGAAGTTATTAAGGAAAATGGAGGCAGTGAAACTCCAACTGAATATTATTGTGCACTAGTAAGTAATTGAATTTGTTAATTTTCTATTGTTTTTATTTTATTCTTATTGCCAAGTTGTGTAGGATGTTCTTGGGATAATTATTTTAATTTGTTTTAGTTAACTACTTTGGAGCAGTTTGTAAATTCAGATGATAGCAATGAAGATCAAATAACAGCCGTATTATCGCTTCTAAACATGGGCATTAGAACAGTTCCTGAAAATATTCTGCAGCTAGGATTTAATGAAGTTGTATTTAAACTGTTAAATATTTTACAGGAATATAGTTCTTCTCAAAACAATATTATCATAAAATCATTGATAGGCATTATATCAACTTTTTTGAAGGCCCAAGAATTGGCTGTTTGGACAAATTCATCAACAACTCAAGTATTTTTGAGTTTAGTCAACACATTTGGAATTCATTCTAAACCGAAGGTATAATTTGATAAACCATTCACAGAAGTACATTAGTGTTATATAAAATTCCTTGTTTCAGTGGCGTAAAGCAGCTCGCAATGCAATTTGTGATATTATAAAATCAGACCGTTTCTCTAGTAGTAATATTGCTAATATACCAGCAGATATTGTTGCTGATTTTTGTGAAAAAACAGTGAATACATGTTTAGGAGGGGCAAATGGTGAGGTGTATGTGTCTTCAATTCAAGCTAACCAAACAACAATATTACATGTAGTTGGATTATTAAAAGAAGTTGTTTGTTATTTCTCTAAGTCAAATATGAAGGTAGAATGACAGTTATTTCTTTAATTGATAGTCAAACCACTTAGGTAGTTTAGAATGACATGAACCTTTACATGACTGTTAACCATGTGCCTTGCTATACAACCATAAATAAAAATTCCAGATACACTGTAAAAAATGGTACTCAATGTTCTTGTCACTGTGCAACTCAAGTTCATGCCATAATAAATTAGTTCTACCTTATGAATTGCTAATTTACTTTATACATATATAGGGAGGTTTTTAGTTGTTTATATATATTTTCTGAGAATTGCAATTATACCAATATAACATTTTTAAGAAACGCCAATTTTAATGAACTGTTTTTTTTACATCAGGTAGTAATGGTTTTAATTTTTTTTTTCAGAAAACTTGTGAAATGATGCTAAAGTTGATGACATTAAATTATCCATATGTAACATTGTCTAGTATACAAGTTCTGCATTCGCTTTTCTCCCATCAATCGGCAGTTGTTCCTGCTAAACTAAATGCACAGTTAATTTCAGCTCTCTATGAATATCAACCATCGCCTAGTGATACACAGCCTACAATTGCTTGGTTGGCAGTTATGCAACAGGCACATATCCATTTAGCTGAGTAAGTTTTAAAAATGTCGTTAATGTTAACCAATATAACTAACTTTAAAGTGAGAAAAGAGGATATTGTAAGCAAGTAATGTCGATATACTTGATAACCTTTTATTAAAATTAATCGTTATTTAATATTTATATTATAATTAATTGCATTTAAGTCCTATAAAATTACATATTTTTTAATCTATAAATTTTCTGTCTAATATTTACAACTTGATAACATTAAACAGTTATAGAAGTTATAAATTAACTGCGAAAACTGAAATGCATCATTGAATTGAATCAAACGATCTAGGTACATGGTTTAAATATAATCAATACAATAATTTGGAGGCTAGTTTGAAACGGCTTTATTAATCACCTACTATATCGCCATTTTTCCCATAAATATATTTGTACAGTTTATGATATTTCTCCATTTATGTGCTTCTTTCACGTGTAGTATTTTTTTGAAGTGAAATTTGTTATACCGCGTTAACACTAAAATTTAGATGCCGTGTCAGTAAATTTTACTTGCACTTAGAGTGCCACAGTAACAAAATTAATTATTTTTATTTACTTTTATAAAATAATTATTTTAGACTTATAATACTCCCAGGTTTTCTTGAAATCAGTTTTCATGAGTTTTTATTTTTAATCACTATCATGACTCTAGACCGAAGAGTGATTGGGCACGCACTTTTGCTTATTAATTTGGAGTCATTTCTCACATTTCTCATTAATCTAATGGAGGACTTCCTCTATTCCCCTTAACTTCTGTTTCTGCTTGTAATATGTCTCTTCATGTCCAAAAGGTGTCTTACCAACCCATCTCGCCTATTTCTAATTGATTTCCAAAACATCCTTTGTCCTATTCTTTCTAATACCTTCTCATTTCTAGCCTTCTTTATCCACGGTATTTATAACATCCTCCTATAATACCACATTTCAAACGTTTATACATCTTTAATAAATCGTTTTCGAATTTATACATTAACCGAACTGGAGTAGGTTCAAATGTGATTTCTTTTTGTTAAAAGCGACCTGACCCTGCGCTATTCTTTGTTTTATATCTAGCACTTTTTTCATCGTGAGTTATCTAACTTTTTTTAAAAATTAGATTAAATATTTATCTTTATATATCACAATATAATGCTATTTTAGTGTGGATATCCCGCTAGCAGTAGCAGCGCTACCAAAAATTTTCGTGACAATTTCGCAACTTTGGCTTTCTGATAAAATTGAGGTCTCGTCTTCCGCCACAAGAGCATTAGAAGCATTGTTAAAAGACGCTCTTTTACCGTCATGTGAAACTGAAGTTTCTGTTGAGAGTCACGCTAGTAAATTATCGAAATGTTTCAATACAATCGAATCCTGCTTAAGTTATCAATACAACACCGCCTGGCATCAAGTACTTTACATCATAAAAATTATGTTTGAGGTAGGTATATATGTACATAAAAGACGTTATGTTCTTATATTGTAAAAATTGTCTCCTTTTTTTAATTTTAATAATATATTAATGTCTTAGGTGGCAGGAAGAACTTGCAGTCATATGCTAACCGGCTGTTTGAAAAATTTGGCTCAATTGCGCGATTCGTATAAATTTAGTTATAATAATGAACTAGAACATGCAATTGGAGCAGCTATACAATCAATGGGACCGGAATTGGTTCTTAAACAAATCAGTTTAAAGGTAATTATGCATACATTGATTATGGAATAGTAGTGAGTACCTTGTTTTCATATAATGTTATTTTCTATTTATTTTCTTGTACTGTACTTGTTGTTTTAACTTTATTTATAATCTTTTATAAATTATTAAGTATGTTATATATACAGTAGAAATTGAATAATTTATCTTAATCCTCCGCAATCTGAAGAAAATAGCTCCTTCTTTGGGGTAAATCCCCAAATACTTTGAACCTCAAACTATTTTCAGTATATAACTCGAATTAAATGTGATTTCCCCCATGGGATACTGAATGACATAATTTATAACTTAAAATTTNTATAAATGAAAACATGCATTATAACCAATTTTCACAAAAAAGCAAAAGTACATTAACCACCACGGTTGGAAGTAAAGAATGTTCAGATTGCAAGTTTGCCGCTGTCGACTTAGCTTCGGGGCTGTGACCGGTTTGGGATATTCTTTACCGTTCTAGGTGTGTAATTTATCTATGTTTTTTTAATTGTGAAAACTGGTTATGATGCAAGATTTAATTTATTTGTGTTTATGAGAGAAATACAGATAACATATTATATTAGCAATAATGTGATGAATTACATAGATTTCTGTTAAATTTCTCAAGTCAATAAAATAATTTTATAATTAAATTAGTTCAAAAATTGTATTCATTGGAATTTAAAAATATTGGGAAAAGAAAGGAAACTAATCGTATGTAAAACATTTATCTGTTTGTAGAACTGTTGTTTAAAAGTACATTTTTTTAAAGTGTTAATTCGTTTTCTTGTATACTAAGATGATGTAAACATATAAAGGAATATATTTACCTACTAAACTCTTTATGGACGATTTGTAAAATTTTATTTATTGTATACGTGTGTTAGGTTTTTCTTTTTTCTTTAGAAAGAATCTGGCGATCTAAGTATGGATAGATCATGGCTTTTGCCAGTTTTAAAAGAGAATATAAAGACAGCCAGATTGGGATTCTGGATCGAATATATTCTCCCTCTGGCTGTTTCTTGTCAACGCAAATCAATTCAGTTATTCGAAAAGAGTGATGGTATCGGAGCGCATAGTTATGAACTTCTAAGTTTACAGCTTTGGAACTTGCTGCCTAGTTTCTGCATTAATCCTACAGATATAAAGGATAGTTTTAAGGTAAGCAATTTCATGCTAGTTCATAAGATACTATTCTTATTTTGATTTTGAAAATGCAAAATTAAGTATAATTTTTTGAGAAGTCAAGGCTGTGATTTTTTTGTTTATTTTTTATAGGGAATTGCAAAAACATTGGGCACAGCAATAGCTGAACGTAAAGATATACGATTAGCAGTTATGGCTGCTTTACGGAAATTAATTACAAATGTTAAAGAAAAGAATAGTCCAGAAGATTTAAATGAAATAGCAAAATTTGATAAGAATTACCTACCTATTTTGTTCAATTTGTATAGTATTAAACCATCTGGAAGTGACGAGGAAGGTCAGAGATTAGCAGCTCTTGATACCATTAAGGTAAGCATGAACTTTGTTTAAAATTTGGAATTATTTTAAGAAAGATCTTTTGATATAAATAATAATCAGAGAATCCGCTTGCACTTTATATGAATACTTTAGAACGTTTTTTTTACAAGTATTTTGGTTAATTTATGATTCATTAATTTACATTTTTACCTAGGTATAAATTATTTATTTTTTCAATACTTAAAAGAGGCATGATGCCCGAAATAGCCAAATTAAACTAATTAACTTCTTAATAATCAAAAACATCTCATACATGAAAAATAATAGAAATTATATAGATCAACATTTTTTGTTTGAAAAGAGATTCTTGAATTGCGATAAAGTGCAATTGAATAGAAAATCTTTTTTAGGTATTCCTTACAATAACGAAACCAGAATTGAGGAAACAATTATTTATTCAAGCATTAGAACATTTGGACAGTTTGAAAGACGCAACTGATTCCAACGATTTGTTCAAGAAAGAAAGCATTCTAGATTTAATAAAAGCTTTAATTCCATATCAGAGCGTGGAAGAATTGTCAAATGTATTCAACTGTTGCATCAAAGCGCTACCTGATTTAAAAGATAAAGAACAGAAGAAAGCATATAAATTGTTAGAAGAAATTTGTTCTAGTGAGACAGAAGGATGCAAAACTTTTATCCAAAACAACAGAAAAGTCGTGCAAAAAATGCTTGTAAAATCGTTAAATTCTGCATCAGTATCGAGTAAAGGAGCTCGCCTACGATGTTTAAACTATTTAATTAAGGCGCAGCCAGCATTGGATCAGGATAGTAAAATTATAAAAACTGCCATTCCTGAAGCTATTCTTTGTTGCAAGGATATTAATGAAAGATGTAGAAGTGCAGCATATGCTTTACTTAATACAATTGGAGAAACTTTACAAGTTCACAAGCAAATGAAGCAGTTTCTTGGAATGGTATTTGTAGGATTGGAAGGAACTCCTCAGATGATCAATGCTACGATTTTGGCATTTTGTTCTATTCTACACAACTTTTCAGGTACTTGTACCACCAAATGCATTTTCGTTAGATTTTTTTAAATTGTGACAGATTAAGTAATTCTGAATGGAATAGTACAAATGATATATAAACATTGAACAAATTGAAATTATTTTTTATAGGAAGTCTTGGATTTGAAAATATAAATTTAATTTTTGAACACATAATTGGTTTACTAAGTAGTCCATCCAGAGAAGTGGTTGCCTCATGTCTCAGTTTTGTTAAAGTGTATTGCAGAACTTTACCAAGCCCTATGGTAGGCTCATCACTTCCGAAGATCGTAAGTTAATTTTTATATATTTAAAAATCTTAATATTGAACAATGCTATCATAAACAAACAAAATTAACAAAAATTCCTCTCGTCAATTAAAATCGTTATAGTAGTGTGTACTAATAATGTTTTTTTTTAGATCGAATCTCTTTGTAAAATGACCGAAGATTGTAAAAGGCATTACCGGATAAAAGTGCGCGATATTCTCTGCAAATTGGTCCGAAAATATGGAATAGATTCTATTAAACCCCATATACTACAAGATGATGTAGTTATGTACAAACGATTGAAAAATATTAGAAAAATAATAGATAGAAAGAATAAGAAGAAAGAAACCGAAGAAGACGTAGAAATGAATGAGGACGACTTTTCTGTCAAACCAAAGACTAATAAGTGAGTTAAATTTTTTAACTTAGGTATTACTTAATGTAAGAAAAAAAAAATGCCTTTTAAAGTTTTTATTTGTGTTTGTGTATGTAATGGTTTGTCTTTATTGTAGTATTGATGAAATATTAGCTGATTCTGAATCAGAATCCGAAGATGAAGTAAAAGGAAAAAAGAAAACATCAACTTGGATTCAAGAAGATGCCGAATCAATTGTTGATTTCATTGACCCGTCTGTTAGAAATAAAATAAGAGGTAAACAATTCATCACTTCATAATAATTTAAACCAAATTCGTTCCATCAGAAATTATTTTTCTTTTTACAAACAAGCTGTACCTGTGGCTTCGTCCGCTCAGAAATCAGTTTTTTATATTGCATTGAATTTCCTTTAAAAAAAAAAATAGTATTATTTGTTTGGAGTTAAAATTTTCAGGTGCAATTGTTAAATTGAAATTTGTGTGTAGTGATCTTTAATAAATAGGTGAATATTTATTAACGTTTAAAAAATTACTGTAACCGCTGAGCAAGTGAATAGCCTGTGTACTCTCGGCTTCGAATTCAGTTTTTGAGTATAAGTCGTATTCTATCAATTTGTGAATTAAGCTTAAAATGTGGATATATGTCGTTACGGACCTTTTTAAAACATNCAGCACCGTATGCAGCAGTAGAACAGTAGCTGGTGGGAATGAAATACCCAAAATTTTAAAGTTTGCGATCTAAACAAACATTTCATAAAAGTGAAAACTGATAGGCAACCAATCGCATAGGTAAGGTATTTTGGTGCAAAACTGAACTCCTAAGAGAGTTACATATTTGCATTTTAGTGTACAAAAGCGATAAAAAGAATTGCCAGAATGTGTGCAGGGTATTTAATGCTAATTGTAAGTAAAATTTCAGCTTAATCTATATTTATTGAAAATAATAAACAAAGAACGTATGTCACAAATTGATTGGTATGTACATTTTCTAAGAGTTTTGATTGCTTAAAGCTGATAATTCAAACAACATTTTTTATCTCATTTATAAATTAAAAAAAAAGAAAAACTTAAAACAATATTCTGCTTATCGTTCATGGCGTTTTTATCAGTGACGTCAATTTTACAGTTTTCTTAATAATAACTGTTATCGGCTTTTTTCTCGGCTGATAGTGTAATCGTGTTAGCAATAAATGCTAATATTACTGCAACGGTGCATTTTAATAATTTCTTATAGCCTACCACAACAACCTTCATTTCAATTTAAATTAAGTTTTCGTTACAACTAACATTTGTAAATTATCTAATGATTAGCCTGATTATATTTAAGAAACAAAATGAGCCCTCTGTTATTAATCACCGAATAAAATCTTTAAAAATATCCATATCTATCTAGCATCGCTTTGTGAGGGGAAAGATTGGATATGACCTTGTAGAACTAAACAAGTGTTTGTAGATGGGGCGAGAAGTGGTGGCGCAGGGCGTGGAAGCAAAAATTGGAAATAATAATTGTATACAGAAGGCGGCCATCGGCCGGAAAGTAAGGAAATGATTGGACGGGTAGGGATAACCTTGCAGCCCTAAACTTATTTAATCTAACATTATATAAACCTTTTGGCGTGATTTCTGTCATCTTATTAGGGTTCCAGACAAAAATAAATTAAAAATAACTTACTTGAAACATAGTAGCGGCAGGTAAAAGTTGGCACACCGTATTTTCATTAACTCTAATTCGACCAGTATACATAAAATTAATAAGTAATGCCATGGCAGTTGCTGAAACACCCTGTAACTTGATCCTTTTCATTTCGCACTCCTTTAATCCTCCGGTGAACATGGCCTTGAAATATGGGCTTCCAGCGGCCAGGACAACCTTGTGGGCGTGATAAAGCTCCTGACCAACTTCCAAGGTAACGTCTGTAAGCATTTGATGACCGCGCATCATTGCCATAGCCTAGGAAAAGAAAGTAGTGTTTAATAATTTCAAGATCACGTTTTAAAAAAAATAATTCTAATGAATTACTTTCATTGCTTCCTTAATATAGTCGATCATCATAAAATTCATGTCACCGAGGTCGGACCCCATGTCGATGCCGCATTTCTGCTCGTAGCACTTGTTTCTGTCTCGGGTGTAGTCCTCTCCGTCCATTCTGCAACTGAAATAGTCAATCATTTAAATTATAGTGTACTTCTCTGCTTACACGTAGATAAATTTCAGTAAATATTATAAAAAAAGCTAGCGATAAACCACGGTGTTACCCGGGCCATCTCGATGGCAGAAGAAAAAAGTATAGTATCTGCCGGAAATAGATGTCAGTTTGTTTCGGCGCGCCAGCATAACAGACACCACTAAGTCATTAACACTGCTGTGTAATAGTATTATTTGTTTGGAGTTAAAATTTTCAGGTGCAATTGTTAAATTGAAATTTGTGTGTAGTTATCTTTAATAAATAGGTGAATATTTATTAACGTTTAAAAAATTACTGTAACCGCTGAGCAAGTGAATAGCCTGTGTACTCTCGGCTTCGAATTCAGTTTTTGAGTATAAGTCGTATTCTATCAATTTGTGAATTAAGCTTAAAATGTGGATATATGTCGTTACGGACCTTTTTAAAACATTTCTGTAGTCATATTTATTACCGTAAGGCAGTGCATTTGCTCGACTTACGCTGCAAAATTGGTCTATAAAAAGCATTTTTATTTTAATGGAATAATATGCTGTCTAAGCTCACTCTAAGATCTATTCTAAATATTGGGAGCGGAGCATAATATGAGTAATTTCGGAAATTACCTTTTATATCCAAACTTAAAAAACATTACCTTTTTATATTAGTGTAGATGAAAAAAGATTTTTTTGTTTAGAAGAGATAGTAATCTCATTTTATTTCAGCCACAAATCCGTCTCTGTCGACCGATAAAAGTATGACAAATAAAACAGATAAAAATAGAGGATTCAAGACCGCCGATGATGGGCGTCTTATTATAGATGCTAATGATGATTCTTCAGATAGTGAAAGAGAAAATAAAAAGAGGAAGAAATTCATTTCTTTATCCGATACAGGTAATGATTTATTATTTTGCTGAGAAATATGTACATGCTGTTGCATTCTGTAGCTTTTGATTCAATTTTCAGATGAAGATAGTGAAGAAGATATGAGTTCAGCGGAAACCGCTATTTTGACAAACAGGAAACGTAAGAGAAACACTACCGACAGTTTAAAAAGTGGATTTANAATGAAAAAAAAAAAGAGCGCATTAAGAAAACCAGAATCATATTGTACAAATGCAATTACAATAAGTTGCTAACATTTTATCCTAATTTAATTTCAATGAGTATTACTTTTCCGCTAACGTTTTTTTCTTAAGTTGAAAAGCAATGTTATCACGTACACTAACATATTTTATAACTTCAATACTGATGTTAGGTGGAAATTTTTTAAGTTCTTGCCTCTACCATGATTAATAAATATTTCTAATTTGGAACCACGGTCTCTTTAAAAGAATGTGCAGGAGATATTACAGTAATTACTATTATTCCTTAGTTACTTTTTAAAATCTGTGCTTTTACTTATATATATATATACATTATTATACAGTCACACCTATACAATATTCAATAAATTACTAAATTTATATACAATTTTATCTAATATCCTACGACATGTATGATGAGTATTTTGGATAAGTTGTAAAATGAAATGACAAAATATTCCACCAAAACTAAAAATTAACTTTGTTTCTCATTGTTAATAAATTAAGTTTTAAACAATGCCCACTTCTGTAATGGTGAGTACAGTCAAATTTCCCTAACTCGAACTTCCAAAATGTAACCAATTATGTCCGACTTAAGGGAAATTTCTGCTTTACCGACAAACTTCGAAGGCATGGCTTCTACGCATACTACTGTTATTAAGCCCACTACTAACCTTTATGATGGCACGGTAAAGAATGAGAAACTGAAATCAGTTAATTATCATTAAGTAAAACATGCAAAACAAGGAATAAAAAATGTTCATGTTTCAATAGATTTCGAGTTATAGAAATTTGACTATTTCAGCAACACCAACTTAAAGCAATTTTAAAATCTCTATGAAAGGCCAATTCGTCATTCTAATAGAAGCCTTTCTTATCAAACGTTATGGTGGAATTATTTAAATGAAAAACTATCATTCAGAAAATTACAGAACATTTTAATCAGTCGTTGGAAAAGTTACATACTTCCTTCTTTGTTTTTATTTGGCACTCTTGCCCTAATTACCACGTATCATTTACACTCACCTCTATGTGCTACAATATGTACATAAACATTAATGTGTATAACGATTTTACTAAATACCATATCACAGTTTTACCGACGGAGTTTACCTTTTCAATAGCGGTTTGACATTATTTATTTCTCAACTAGACGTAGATGGGAACGCGTCAGTATGTAGAGGTAAAGATATAGGATTCTGATAACAAACTGCACTCGCATGTCCCGATCGGCCAGAAGTTAACGGTTCGCCATCCTCCCATTTGTCTGTTTCGGGATCGTAGACTTCGACGTTTGCAAGAAAATTATGACCATCATAGCCACCTAAAAAATGTACATTTGTAATGACGACATTACGTCTTAAAAAAATCAATTATTAATAGTTTCAATTGAAAATGACACAAACAATTATTTTTTATTAATTCTCTCCGTTACGTGCAATCAGAATAGTTAATTTTCAAGCACCATGTATCAGTTATCATTCGAACCGAAGAAACACGAATACTTGAACTCCCGGCATACGTGATGAAGAATAGTGTGCACACCACACGGTAAATGTGAGCTATACCATATGCTTACTACCCTCGTCTTCGGTTCGAGTGGAAAACGACATATAGCCCACATTTGCGCTGTAATGTGTAATATACTATTACTTGTCATGTGACCAGTATCATTTTATAAATGAAAACATGCATTATAACCAATTTTCACAAAAAAGCAAAAGTACATTAACCACCACGGTTGGAAGTAAAGAATGTTCAGATTGCAAGTTTGCCGCTGTCGACTTAGCTTCGGGGCTGTGACCGGTTTGGGATATTCTTTACCGTTCTAGGTGTGTAATTTATCTATGTTTTTTTAATTGTGAAAACTGGTTATGATGCAAGATTTAATTTATTTGTGTTTATGAGAGAAATACAGATAACATATTATATTAGCAATAATGTGATGAATTACATAGATTTCTGTTAAATTTCTCAAGAATTTTATATAATTATCAGGAACTTCATCAGTTTGGTTAATAATTTGTCGAGACTGTATGACACGCTGATGAGATCTAACAAGATTGAAATCTTGGTCCGTGTTGTTTCGACAAATTTCAATCTCACATACATTACCGGCATCATCGATTTAGTTGAGCAAGTTGATACCTTAGTGAGGGATTCTCTAACACAAGAAATACTTTAGTAGCAGTTGATAAATCACTTTTACCAAGTATTTAGGTTTTAAATTATCAACTGCATCCATATTTAAGAACAATGATGTTACTCACCCATTGCATATAGTTTTCCATCTAGCACAGTGACACTCAGAGCACTTCGAGATGTTTTCATACTTGTGACAAATATCCATGTATCTTTTTCTGTATCGTAACGTTCTACCGTATTAAGTTGTTTTGTGCCGTCGTATCCTCCAACAACATAGATAAATTGATTTATTGCGGCTACACCTTAAAAAGGAAATATAAAAGCCTTAAAATTTTAATTACAAAATGCCCACAAACAATACAAATCAAGCCCGGGGGAAAAACTGGATAAAAAGTACCTGCACCACTTCTATACGTATGCATCGAGGTGACCACAGTCCACTCGTTATTCTCAGGATGGTAACATTCGACAGTGTTTAATCTTTTTGAGCCATCGTAACCTCCGATTGCGTATAATAATCTGTTAACAACTGCTACACCTACTGCTAATCTTTTCGTATGCATCGGTTTCACCCACGACCATCTGTCTTGTTCGGGATCGTAGCTAAAAATTGGAATATAAAACTTAAATGTTTTGTATAACAAACTCATCACTAAATAATAGATTATTAAAAATTTAATCATTGAAAAAATTTAAGTATAAAAAACTTTTGAAAACTTCTATTAGCACCGACCAAAATGTGCTCAGACCAATTTTTTAGGTTTTAAATTATCAACTGCATCCATATTTAAGAACAATGATGTTACTCACCCATTGCATATAGTTTTCCATCTAGCACAGTGACACTCAGAGCACTTCGAGATGTTTTCATACTTGTGACAAATATCCATGTATCTTTTTCTGTATCGTAACGTTCTACCGTATTAAGTTGTTTTGTGCCGTCGTATCCTCCAACAACATAGATAAATTGATTTATTGCGGCTACACCTTAAAAAGGAAATATAAAAGCCTTAAAATTTTAATTACAAAATGCCCACAAACAATACAAATCAAGCCCGGGGGAAAAACTGGATAAAAAGTACCTGCACCACTTCTATACGTATGCATCGAGGTGACCACAGTCCACTCGTTATTCTCAGGATGGTAACATTCGACAGTGTTTAATCTTTTTGAGCCATCGTAACCTCCGATTGCGTATAATAATCTGTTAACAACTGCTACACCTACTGCTAATCTTTTCGTATGCATCGGTTTCACCCACGACCATCTGTCTTGTTCGGGATCGTAGCTAAAAATTGGAATATAAAACTTAAATGTTTTGTATAACAAACTCATCACTAAATAATAGATTATTAAAAATTTAATCATTGAAAAAATAGTGTTTTGTAGTACTATGAAAACAATTACATCAAAAATGAAATGTAGCATGGTCGTATACGCTTCTGGATTTGCAGGTATTATAAACCATTTTGATGGCGTCTACATTCTACATACATATATTTTCAAACTTATTGATTTTTTTCTTTCAGTTTTCCATTAAGTCATTAAAATTATTATTTCTTTTATGTAATGTAATGTCTTATACCCAAGGTGTAAAAGTAAGATCTTTTGATGTAACTACGAGAACTTATAGATTTTGAAAGTGAAAAAACTGATTCCACAGGAACTCAATCGTGTATAGAAATAAATAAATGCACTTTAAAAATTAAGCATTAATAATTTGCAGATGAAAAAGTCACTAAGCGGGTACTTCCTTGGTGATCATTAACTAAACTAATAATTAAGATACACAAAAACTTCATGACATAATATCAGGTACAAACTTTTCTGTTCATAAATTCAATTGTAGCATATGTAGGTAGATCTTTTTACCTCATCAAAAAGGACAAGAGCAGAGCCCATACAATAAAGGATTAATTAAATTTTACAATCGTAGATTTTAATACAATTTTTAAATAAAGAGAACTTACCATTCAACACTATTGTGATATTTCGTTCCTTCACTCCCACCAACAGCATATAAAAGACCATCCATAACAGCGACTCCTACTCGACTTCGTGGTTTCATCATTGGACTGCACGGTCGCCAAATATCTTTTACTGGATTATATCTGTCCACCCAGTCTGAATCGTAGCTGTTTACTTGAGAATTATTTCGTCCACCAACTGCATAAAATGAACCCTAGATAATGTTAGATTTTGTAAGCTGAACTAATACACGGTTGAAATTCTTCTATTATTTACTGCATTTATTTGAACATTGTTAAAAGAATAGGACATTTAGTTATTCTCATTGCAAACATATTATGTGATTTTTAACATGTACCAGTTATGGTTGACATAGATTTAAAGTATTTTCTCAAAAATGTGTACTCAAGTGTATAAAAAAAGAATTAAAAATTAAGCGATGTAGGCAAATAAATACGTTCTATATTTGGGCTATATTACTTTTGAATAACAGTACTAAAAATTGGATTAATACTGCAGTAAAGAAAATAAAATATTCTAATAAACAAATATATCAGAAGCTTAATACCTTTAAAAATGCACCCCCAAGACCAGACCTAGGAACTGTTAAGCAAGCTAACGTGTGCCAAGTTTTATCGTCCACATTATAACCTTCTAATACATTTAAAGATTGTCTATAATATCCACCAGCTACATAAATAATTCTGGGGGTGTTTGGCGTTCTTTCTTTTACCGCAGTACGTTTATGAAGTGTAAGATCCTAAAATACAAAATAAAAATTAATGAATAATTATACACATTTTTGTAAAGGGTTTAAACCCATTAATAAAATAAAAAAAATTATAAACAGATTTAATTAGTACATAAAAAAATGGATAATCAAGCATGTAAGAGAATGTTGGTATTCATTAATTCATGTTTCAGTTCAGAATTTCAAAGAAGTATTTCATATAAAAATATGTAATTGGAATTTTAATCAGAATTAAATCAATTTGAAACTAATAAATGTTTTATTAAAATAGAACTATATTATGTTGGTACAGGACTGGGGTTTACTCATTCCGCTTTATTTTTGGGTGCAATCTAATATAATATACTATGTTAATATAGTTAGTAAGTTAGTATGTAAGTTTCTATTCAACCAGTCCCATGAACAGGTAACTGTGATTACCTCTGCGGGATTTACATCTATGTAATTTTTTTACTGGTTTAAAATAAATAAATTACCTTAAAAATCCTAGCTAAATATTCTCTACATGCTGGAGTTTTCTTAAGTAAATCGCAGTGTTTCATTTGTTCATTTAAAAATTTTGGCGTTAGAAACTGACACCGTACAGCACAAAGTATTGGTTCCATCTTCTTATACCGAGTTTCCTCGTCATATTTGACCCATTTAAGGACGGCATTATAGACATCCTTTTCGTCTTGAACGTTCAATTCGTCTTTCTTTATTAGGTTTATTAACTGAAAGGGGCTTAGCTGAAAAAATTCTTCTTCTTGACAAATCTAAAGAAAATTTAAGTATAAAAAACTTTTGAAAACTTCTACAGTAAATTTAAAACGTACTTGAGTGAAATTGCGTTCAATATATTGATTCGCTTTACTACAAAGATCGGAACATCCATGTTGTTCTGCAAAACTTGCTATGCCTATGGCGTTACTAGGGTCTAACTGTCTTTCAAGAAAATCACAACATGCATGGATGACATTTTTCACCTATAATAATAATAATAATCATTAAATGATTAAACTTAAAAAATACCTACAACAGAATATAAAATTTAAGAAATATCACTCTTTTTACTTCCGGTACATTTTTTGTTAAGCGATAGGAGTAAAAAAAATCAATTTTAGGATTTCTAGAAAAATATCAGATTTAATTTGTTCTGATGGTAAGCGATACTTTAAATCTCAAATTATTTATGTTGTAGAGTAGTAGAGTGCACTTGCAATCTGAAAGTTATTGTACCTTTAAATATATACCGAGTTATTCTTGCAATTTATAAATCAAGCGGCAAAAAGTCTGTAATGAAATTCGCATTACTTATTAAATTTAATAGTCAGCACCGTATGCAGCAGTAGAACAGTAGCTGGTGGGAATGAAATACCCAAAATTTTAAAGTTTGCGATCTAAACAAACATTTCATAAAAGTGAAAACTGATAGGCAACCAAACGCATAGGTAAGGTATTTTGGTGCAAAACTGAACTCCTAAGAGAGTTACATATTTGCATTTTAGTGTACAAAAGCGATAAAAAGAATTGCCAGAATGTGTGCAGGGTATTTAATGCTAATTGTAAGTAAAATTTCAGCTTAATCTATATTTATTGAAAATAATAAACAAAGAACGTATGTCACAAATTGATTGGTATGTACATTTTCTAAGAGTTTTGATTGCTTAAAGCTGATAATTCAAACAACATTTTTTATCTCATTTATAAATTAAAAAAAAAGAAAAACTTAAAACAATATTCTGCTTATCGTTCATGGCGTTTTTATCAGTGACGTCAATTTTACAGTTTTCTTAATAATAACTGTTATCGGCTTTTTTCTCGGCTGATAGTGTAATCGTGTTAGCAATAAATGCTAATATTACTGCAACGGTGCATTTTAATAATTTCTTATAGCCTACCACAACAACCTTCATTTCAATTTAAATTAAGTTTTCGTTACAACTAACATTTGTAAATTATCTAATGATTAGCCTGATTATATTTAAGAAACAAAATGAGCCCTCTGTTATTAATCACCGAATAAAATCTTTAAAAATATCCATATCTATCTAGCATCGCTTTGTGAGGGGAAAGATTGGATATGACCTTGTAGAACTAAACAAGTGTTTGTAGATGGGGCGAGAAGTGGTGGCGCAGGGCGTGGAAGCAAAAATTGGAAATAATAATTGTATACAGAAGGCGGCCATCGGCCGGAAAGTAAGGAAATGATTGGACGGGTAGGGATAACCTTGCAGCCCTAAACTTATTTAATCTAACATTATATAAACCTTTTGGCGTGATTTCTGTCATCTTATTAGGGTTCCAGACAAAAATAAATTAAAAATAACTTACTTGAAACATAGTAGCGGCAGGTAAAAGTTGGCACACCGTATTTTCATTAACTCTAATTCGACCAGTATACATAAAATTAATAAGTAATGCCATGGCAGTTGCTGAAACACCCTGTAACTTGATCCTTTTCATTTCGCACTCCTTTAATCCTCCGGTGAACATGGCCTTGAAATATGGGCTTCCAGCGGCCAGGACAACCTTGTGGGCGTGATAAAGCTCCTGACCAACTTCCAAGGTAACGTCTGTAAGCATTTGATGACCGCGCATCATTGCCATAGCCTAGGAAAAGAAAGTAGTGTTTAATAATTTCAAGATCACGTTTTAAAAAAAATAATTCTAATGAATTACTTTCATTGCTTCCTTAATATAGTCGATCATCATAAAATTCATGTCACCGAGGTCGGACCCCATGTCGATGCCGCATTTCTGCTCGTAGCACTTGTTTCTGTCTCGGGTGTAGTCCTCTCCGTCCATTCTGCAACTGAAATAGTCAATCATTTAAATTATAGTGTACTTCTCTGCTTACACGTAGATAAATTTCAGTAAATATTATAAAAAAAGCTAGCGATAAACCACGGTGTTACCCGGGCCATCTCGATGGCAGAAGAAAAAAGTATAGTATCTGCCGGAAATAGATGTCAGTTTGTTTCGGCGCGCCAGCATAACAGACACCACTAAGTCATTAACACTGCTGTGTGGTGATGTTTATCATATATATGTATATTAGGGTGCTTCAAACAAAATTTTTATTTTTTTTTAACTTTTACCCCCTCAAATGTTTCTATTTGATGTAAAAAAATTCCTCGCCAAACATGAGCCCTATAACTCAAATCTAAAGGGTCGCTATTTTTATTTTAGTTTCCCATTTAATTAACATAGGAAAAATTATTTTTTGTTTTAAATTGAATTTACACATGATTTACGCAGTTTTTTCCAAAAAACCGTTTCATATTCTCAAAGTTGAGTCTTTGAGCTTTACAAAACTCTAAGACAAAGTATGATTATCTTTACAAAAAGACTAGTTACAGCCATTTAAAAATTACTAAATTTTGAAATTTGAAAAAATAGCTTGCAATTATTTTTTTTT
>NW_020438880.1:1511460-1520751 GCF_000699045.2 Agrilus planipennis | reverse complement strand
GTTTTGTAAAAAGCAGTTAAATATTTTTTTAATTATTATAATAAGTAATAAATATTAACATAAAAATGTTTCTAGGTTTTACTTCTTTTATAAATAAATACGTTTTCAGTCATTTTATTTCCAACAAAAAACAAATTTATTAAAATCATCTCAATTTTGAGTGTATGTATTAAGAAGAATAACATTTTGCGGCTCTACTTTAGCATTAATTGAAAAGTTTTTAAAAAATCCACTTTGGAGGTTAACGGTAAATAAAATATAGGATAATTAAATAATTTGTAGAAAGCTACGTAAAAAATGTATTAACAACAAAAAGTGCAAATCATTGCGTTCACCATGTCATTGTCATTAATGAAACTTGTAATGCTTGTAAATACGAATGCCTACATAGGTGAGTTGGCACATTTTCTTGCATTCATTATTATTAAATCCAAGTAGGTATACATATATTATGTGGTTATTTGCAGAGTACAGTACCGCTCAAAAACTTAAAATATAAATAATATCTATCGTGTACGGTGCATTTATTAATTTTATTAAAAGAGGAATTACATGACGATTGTGTATGTTTTATCTCAAATGGGCATATCCTGACGGTGTTCTTAAATAATACATACAGGGTGGTACAAAAATACACAATATGGTCATTGTGACCAAACTGTATAAATAAAGTATAATCGAAAATTTATTACCCATTTTAATAAGGTACATATACATCATCGTATGTAGCAACTAAATTTGATTTATTAAATAAAATGTTCAAAAACAGAAAAAAACTTCGTTTAAATGGCAGCACAATTAAATATTGGTCCGATCGAAAAAAGCCAAAGGTTGTTAGAATGCCAAAATACGGGACTACGCAAAAAAAAATCGCGTCAATATTCAAATGTTTTTTTTTTTAGTCAAATGGCCCAAAAGCTTTGAAATTAGCATTCTGAACAACATTTTCCTATAACTTTTTACAATTCGACCCTTATTTAATTGTGCTGCCATTTAAACGAAATTTTTTNTATTAAAGAGATTTATTTACAGACAGTATATATACATAGGGAAAGACAGAAACAACTAGATATGTATGTACAACCTATTCTAACCTAACCTAACCTAACCTACTGGTGCATCACTAATGATATTTACAACGGAACGGATATACATGTATAACAAGGCAAGCAAATCTATCTATCTATATATATATATACACACACACACATATATATTGTATAATCCCATACATTAAAATAAATAAATACGGATGTACATAATTTGGACAGGTTTAAAGGAAAAATTGTCCCTTTTAAGAGAGAAGGACGTAAACTTATGTCAGTGTCTGAAACTCAATTTTTGTAAAAAATTAATTGGTGCAAACCGAAAATATGAATTTTCAAAATACCTCTATAACTGTTTCCCTGACGAAAATTTTTATTTCTGTGAATACATCACCAAAGCACTTTCTTATTATGCAGACTTCAATGATGAAAGGTGAATTGTTTTGCAATTAATATTCTAGTTGTTAACAATACGTACATTTATTTTGTATGTATATGGAACGTCCCGTATATTTTATCACATTTTAAGGGTGCTCAAAATTACCTTTTCAGATACATGTATAAAACACTTGATGTTTTTCCCAAAGCATTTAAAAAAAGCACTCTACAGATTTCGTATACCTTAATTTTGGCAGATAGGTTTTGGACACAAACAACAAACTCGGACACATTACAACAAAAGCAGGTAGGTACTATTTAAAATTTCTATTTACGATTAGTGTAACAATTCTTCAACGTCGTATCAGTTTAAACAATAACAAACCAACAATAAGTAAAAAACAATAACAACATACAACAAACCACTTACACAGAAGGTGTTCGAACTGTCGTCTAAGTTCTTATTTGCGTAAACGACATCTCTTTTGAATGTTTCTTGCCGAATTTATTAACCAATTGGAGTCAGAGATACAAAAACTTGCACTGGAGCAATTTCTAATCCTTTTTTTCTGGCAATTTATAAGTAATAATTTTTAATCTTCCCGAAAGATTAACGTTCATGGAAGTTAAGTTTAGTGATGTTTGTATGTTGTGTTTTTTGAAAATAAAGAAATATAAAAGTGGCTTGGGAAACATTAAGTGTTTTATATATACATTTGAAAAGGTAATTTTGAGCACCCTAAAAAAATTAATTGTTTACAACTAACAATAAAATACCGTGGCGTAATAAAACACCTTTCGCATTACTAATTTATTTTTCTTATTAATACCTACTACTATGAATAATTAATCACTTACTCACTACTTTTTCGCTCTTCTTATTTGACCTTCTTCGCAACCTAAACTGTCCTCTTTCGATCACGCGACAACTATTTCTAGGGGCTGGACTTATTATAGAATGATTTCAGGATAATGGGGGTTTAGAGACTCTCGTTTTCTTTGCTACTAGCGCGAGCTAGGCAACCCACTATAAGTATCTTAACACTTCTTCGCGTATAGTGGGTTGCCTACATGTAACAATATTAATTTCAGAACAGTACACCATTGAATTCTACGTAACAAAGTGCTTCAAAGATGTTTTTACAGAAATAAAAAACGTTCGGCAGTAAAAGTTATCTACTTATAGAGGTATCTCCAACACGGTGATAGATAACGAGATACGGTTTGCAACAATTAATTTTTCATAAAAATTGAACACCATCAGCTTCCGTACATCTCCCCAAAATTTTTTTTTCCTTTAAACGTATCCAAATTGGCAATATTCGAAGATAAATAGCGTCAACATATTAACTGCTTTTATTATATTATTGTTTTATTGCTTGCAAAACTTTCTATTTGTGTGAATTAATTTAATGTTTGCAGCGTGAAAATCAGCGGTTAAAAAATGACAGCATTTTAGGCACATACATGATAACTGTTATAGTCTTCAGAGTAAAGCTTTGGAGTACATTTTGCTGGAAATATCTTTCACATTTACAAATATCGTTATGAACAAATGCCGCAGGCGACAATCTATACCGTGGCAACTCTGATAGCAATGGTGAAAGCTGCCAGCCGCTGTTATAAATCATACGCGGAACTCAAGAGAAGTTTCCGTAAATAATCACGAATGTTCCATGATTGTATTGAGTTTGTTTGTTTGTAGGTTTTTCACGTCTTAACTACTCAATCCACCGACATGAAATTTTGTAGACACATTGTCAGGGGTACAGAACAGGACATAGAGTACCTTTTATCTAGAAAATGAATTGTTCCCGAGGGATAGAAAAAATTAGTTTTATGTGATCGATTTCACGCCTTAACTACCCAATCGATATCATGAAATTTTGTAGACACATTGTCAGGGGTACGGAAAAGGACATAAGATACCTTTTATCCAGAAAAAATAATAAAAATCTAGTAAATAATAAATATATTACGAATAGNAAGAGATATAATAGTCCTTAATAGATGTATTCGTAATTAAAAGTACAAAAAAGCAGTATTGACACTATCGACAAAATTAATCCAGAACAGGATTTTCAAAAACATCACCAAAAATGAATAATTCCGACAAAAATTGATAACTGTGAATCCAATGCAGCTAGCTATTGTGGAAACTTCTCGTCTTTGTCAGGTAATATTTATGGAGAGAATTTTTTTCGGTGACTTCGAACGAAAAAAAAAATTGGTTTACTTAAAATAGTTAAAGATTCGACCAGGTCCATCATTAAAGAGGAGACATGATGTCCTAATGATGATAAAAAGCGAAAAATACCTTTGCGATGCTAATGACTTAAACAATATGGTGAATTTGTGGACAAAACTTCCACACAGGCGAATTCGAGTAAGCTAATAATATTAAGAATGTCTTCGTAGCAAAAACCTCCGATTTCAAATATCCCCATGTGGGGTTAAATCAGGTGAACTGGCTGGCCATTTTAAGCAAGCCTCTGAATTATATGTTTTTGTCATGTTAGCGCGGAAAGCTCATTTTGCGTGCTATGAAATAGGGAAGAAATGGCCTCTTTTCAGCCGTGTTTTAGTCGGGAGGCAATGAAATAAGTCTTTTGAGCGCATGCGCTGAAGTTTATGGGCATGCGCAGAAATCAGTTGTTCAATGACTTTCTAATCTCTAAATCATTTACTCTTATATCACCAACTGTCAATTTAATGACGAGCTTTCCGCACAAACATGACAAAAAATAGTATACGTACCTCGGGAAGAAACAGGGTTGTCTCAGACTGCATGTTTGCCATCCGAGCCAAAAAAACTTTTTTCTCACGAGTACCATGAAAACATGAAGTACTCATTAAAAAATTAATCTATTAGGTAATAAGTATTTTAAACATAAAGTGAGGCTAAAAATTAGTTCGGGTTGCCACCTGTATAATTTTCACCTGGATTGTCCGATTTTTTAAAGATAGTGAGGAGGAGGTGGAGGACGTGTCCAACCAGTCTTAGGACTGACGACCTTATGATGATGAAAGGTTGTCGTGCAAAATCTTTGGATTTTGATTAAATTTAATTTAATAAAAGGAATTTAATAAACGTTTAATACCAGAGTCCAAGTTATTTTTTAGTAAAGGTCTAGATGGTGGGGGGATCGAAAGAGGAGGTCTCCCCCACCACTGAACCATAAATAAATTCATGGCGGTCTCACCCCCCTAAAAAGTTATGGGGGTTCAAAGTTAATAAATATGCCAATTTTTATACATTTCTAGGCATGTAAATATTTATATAGTCATTCTTAAACAATATTCAAAGGTAAAACTAATGAAAAATACATAAAAATATTTAGAAAATTATGTAAAACATTATTTAAATATCTTTATCAATAGGGTAGGTTAGGTTATCGGGTTTTGTTCAAGTGAGCACCCTCTTTCGATCCCTCACCTCCACCCGCTTAAAAGTAAATGTTTTATTGAATTTTATTTGAATTATAGTGTATGAAAAGAGTCAAAATAATCAACTTTCAACCCCCATAACTTCTTATGGGGGTGAGACCGCCGCAAATTTTTTATGGGGTTTTACTCAGGTGACCACCCTCTTTCGATCCCCCCTACCCCACCCCCATCTAACCCCCATAACTTTTTATGGGGGTGAGACAGCCACGAATTTTTTATGGTACAGTGGTGGGGGAGACCTCTTTCGATTCCTCCCACCCCCACCCCCTTTGGGGGTGAGAGCCATCATCTAGACCTTTACCATTTTTTTTATGTGCGCAACAAGCAGAAAAGTATCATCACAGTAATTTTACATACAGATTATGTTTTATTTTATCATTTATTGCCCTAACAAATCTGTGAAGATCTTTTCCGTCAATCAAATGTAATCATTGATTGCTGTTCGGATTCATTGTAATGTTTTATTAACTAATTGACATCCGAGACTTTGCCCGCGTGGTTTAATACATATATTTGGAGATAGAACTGTACATCAGGTGGCTCGCGCAAATGTTGCGCGACTATAGAGCACTGCTAGATATTTTTTAGTCTTTGTTTTTTGCCGAAATTTCTCTATTTTATACAAATTCTCCCTGAACGTAATAAATTATGTTTGAACCATTTTATGATTTCAAATAGTTATAAAATTTATCAATCTGATAAAAACAACTCATTCTATTAGTTGATATCTCCTTTTAAAAAAGAATAATTTAATATTCCAATAGGTCACCTAAAATGACCTTGCACTGATAACTTAAAAAAATGGAACACTACATACGCAGCTTTTCCGGAATGATTATTATTCAAAGATTAACCCAAACTCTATGCATTTAAGATACAGTGTATCTAACATTTTTTTTTTTGAAAAGTTTATTGCAATAAAAATTAATTTATATTACAGAACTATTTAAAATTATCACGCTAAGGGAAATATTTTTCTTTTAAACAATGCAACTCGTTTGTAAGGAACAAGAGATATAATAGTCCTTAATAGATGTATTCGTAATTAAAAGTACAAAAAAGCAGTATTGACACTATCGACAAAATTAATCCAGAACAGGATTTTCAAAAACATCACCAAAAATGAATAATTCCGACAAAAATTGATAACTGTGAATCCAATGCAGCTAGCTATTGTGGAAACTTCTCGTCTTTGTCAGGTAATATTTATGGAGAGAATTTTTTTCGGTGACTTCGAACGAAAAAAAAAATTGGTTTACTTAAAATAGTTAAAGATTCGACCAGGTCCATCATTAAAGAGGAGACATGATGTCCTAATGATGATAAAAAGCGAAAAATACCTTTGCGATGCTAATGACTTAAACAATATGGTGAATTTGTGGACAAAACTTCTACACAGGCGAATTCGAGTAAGCTAATAATATTAAGAATGTCTTCGTAGCAAAAACCTCCGATTTCAAATATCCCCATGTGGGGTTAAATCAGGTGAACTGGCTGGCCATTTTAAGCAAGCCTCTGAATTATATGTTTTTGTCATGTTAGCGCGGAAAGCTCATTTTGCGTGCTATGAAATAGGGAAGAAATGGCCTCTTTTCAGCCGTGTTTTAGTCGGGAGGCAATGAAATAAGTCTTTTGAGCGCATGCGCTGAAGTTTATGGGCATGCGCAGAAATCAGTTGTTCAATGACTTTCTAATCTCTAAATCATTTACTCTTATATCACCAACTGTCAATTTAATGACGAGCTTTCCGCACAAACATGACAAAAAATAGTATACGTACCTCGGGAAGAAACAGGGTTGTCTCAGACTGCATGTTTGCCATCCGAGCCAAAAAAACCCTGTTTCTTCCCTCGATACGTAATGTACTATTCTGTTTGGAAAATGTTCTGACAAAAAATCCCGCACCAGTCGAAAATAGTGGGGTTAAGCACCATCTAGTTGGAACCACCTTCTCCATTATTTCAATAAACTCTTTCGGATTATTATTCACAATTTGTTCAACAAACTGCTAGCATAATTTCAATTTTGAAACAAATGTAAATACAATGGGCAGTGGACCATCAAAATTTTTTCAACGATGACCAAGAACCCAAACATTGCTGCATCCCAAAACCATATTGGATTAGTACCACTCCAATAACGCATATTTTACTCATTTAAGAACGTTTCCATTTAAAAAGAAAGTGCTCTCATCAGCAATGATAAAACAGACAAAAATAAAAAATAACAGCACAACAACTGTGACGTCAGTAATTTTTTTGCGTATTCAATCCGCCGATCAGTTCAAGGAGCAATTTTAATTAGTAAGGGTGGTACTTGAGAGTCAACATCCAACGGTCAACAACTAACAACACAGCTTTTGTTAATCGTTAGTCAAAAATTTAAATGGCTATAATCACTAAAAAAATTTAAACAATTGAAAAATACTTTAGGAGCGCATTTAGCTTGAAAATATCTTTTGAATAAGCCGAATTTTGATCTCCCATTTCATTTAAAAAATAGCATGGCTTGGCGGCGCGGCGCCACCTGAAAAATTAGTTTCTCAAAAACGCCTTAAAAATAGTAATAAGCATGTTGTCATACCACATTCGCAAAATTTAATTTTCATATCCCCTATAATTATAAAATTCCCTATAAAATAATAAGAACAGAAAATAAACTGCCAATAAATAACTATAACAACAATAATAATAACCTGCTTTCCAACTACGGCTCATTTTGCACATGAATTTTTTTGTTTTAATTTAATTTATAGATTGTGTTATTGATTTTTGCTGGATTAAAATTGCACTACGAATTTTCAGTGGACAATTATTTCTTGAAACTTTTTCAACTGACAATTTTTTGTGTTATTAAAAAGTAAAAGAATGTGCTATAGATTATAAGTATAGGACCAATCAAAAATCATTTGTACAATTATTATAAATATATATACTACAGATACCTAAATTTCCATTCATTTTTAATGCTGTGGCCCATTTCTGATAGATTTGCATCAACATCGTTTAGCATTACGGAAACAATAAGTTCAAAGTAAAACAAAGAAAACGTACACTAACACTTTTAATAAAAATACGTCAAAATTTAAAACTAGGACCTACGCATGTTACAAAAGAGCGATATTTCTTTCACTAGCGCAACATAACATATACGATAATTGTTCCTAGGCGAGTTGGACAATATTTTTAAGATAACGAATTGTTTACTAATAAGCATTGTAATGCTGACTTGCAGAAACAATTTATCTGTTTTCTTAATATGTTTTATCTTTATGAAAAAAAGAAATAAACCGATAATCTGTACAATAATAATAATAATCATCATCATAATCTATAATGATATAAAATTGGGCTATTCTGAAGATAATAAAATCATACATTTTGTATGATATGATGATTTAAGTTTTTTCTACACATTGTACAATTTATTGAGACGATTCAGAAATTTTCGTTGATCATGAGAGAGAGCTACTGCAAAATTATTGGGAGAATGTGTTTACTTTATCGATATCATAGAATTAAAGTAAGCAAGTCCATCTGAAATGTGTTTCTTGATAACAAAGAGTATGTATCTCTTCCTGCTTTATGCATGCACAGTTAACAGGATAGGAATAGTACAGTAAACTCATTTACTTCCCGAGAATTGCACATGGGTTACAGGTTACACCGCTTTAAGTGCAGTGTGCAATCAAATAAAGTGAACATAAGCACATAAGTCATAACTCATAATCATAAAGATTTGAGAGGAGCAGAGGGACGCGTAAGTTGTACACAGAGAAGGCGGGCCAAGCCGCTGCTCAGTGGGGCAATGCGCATCCGATTTGATCAGCCGCATAGTTAAGTCAATGGAGGTAAAATGCGGCGATACTGTAGAATTTTGCCAAACAGCATCAACTAGCACAAAAATTTGGATTTAGGCTCTGCTTACCCTCAACTTCAAAGTTGACACTGTGCTGGGAGGTTGCTTTTTATTTTTTATGAGTGTAAACTACCCCTATTCGAAAATAATTTTAGAATTGTAGATTCGAGCGTGTAATCGATTGAAATCATCTATACTAATAATTGGTAAAGGGCTAGATTATCCCTGAAAGAGGTCTCCCCCACCACTGTACCATAAAAACTTTGCGGCGGTCTCACCCCCATGAAAAGTTATGGGGCTCAAAGTTTATTATTTTGTTGATGTTCATATGCTTATGGGTACGTAAATGTAATTTGTATATTAATTTTCAAAGAATATTCGAAAATGAAGACAATGAAAACTACATAGAAACAATCAATTTATATAACAAATTATTTAAATATTATCATTATCGATATTATAAATGTTGGACAATTAGTAATAATAAGTAATCTATTTAATTTGGTAAAGGTAAGGGAGATCGAAAGAATTTGCGGCGGTCTCACACAAACAGTTAAGGGAG
>NW_020438880.1:1506481-1511382 GCF_000699045.2 Agrilus planipennis | reverse complement strand
TAACCTAACCTAACCTACCCTATTGATAAAGATATTTAAATAATGTTTTATATAACTTTCTCAATATTTTTATGTATTTTTCATTAGTTTTACCTTTGAATATTGTTTAAGAATGACTATATAAATATTTACATGCCTAGAAATATATAAAAATTGGCATTATTTATTAACTTTGAACCCCCATAACTTGGGGGTCAGACCGCCATGAACTTTTTATGGCACAGTGGTGGGGAAGACCTCCTCTTTCGATCCCCCCACCCCATCATCTAGACCTTTATAGTGTATGAAAATTGGAAAATTACAGAACTTTGCAACCCCATAACTTTTTATGGGGGTGTGATCGCTGCGAACTTTTTATGGTGGTTTACTCAGAAAGGCCTCCTCTTTCAATCCCCTCTGCCGATAATCTAGACCTTTACCCTAATAATTTTCTCTTGAATGAGAACATAATGTATAAATGCAATGGCTTGGAAAGAATGTTATTAATGAAACGTACGACTTGTATAATAGAAAAAAGCTTTATGAAATAATCTCAATATATGTATCTGTTAATATCTTATAATTCTTATCGTATAATTATTATCTTTAATACTTATCTTAAAAAATTTAAAATTATGTGTGTGCGCTCGCGCACATGTGTGTTATACGTATGTGAACAGTGTCTGTGCCTAAAATACAGATATAATGTGTATTCCGTCAGTGTTCCAATATATGTATTACGATAACTGTAAAAATATATGATTAGGTTCTTCCCATAACTCGCTGAATTTTTGAACTATTAAGTCCAACAAAAAACCATTTTGTAGGCTTTTTCAAGAGTTTTTAAACGGTTTAAGCTGGAAGAGCTTGAACAAGTTACTGTTCACAAAGGTATACAAACTTTAAACGACTATATCTTACTCAATNTGTGCATATTGAAAGTACATAAATAAAGTGAAATGTAAAGTGGTAACGATTATTTTTAATTGGGGTGATAATTAACGGGTGATTTTCACATTTTTTGCCGCCAAAAATATATACCAAAAAATTTTTGTCGTAACTCGTATGGTAGGGACTTTTATAAAAAAAAAAACGAACATGAAGCACTTCAAAAAAAGTTTTCCAAGTTTACCCCTGAAAAAAGCATTGTTTTTTGGTTATTTCACGTTGAAACTTTCGATTTTGACGAATAAAAACCAACTTTTAACAAGCTGTATTGAGTGTACTGATACTTTTAACTCAGCCTTTTTTATTTTTTATAAGCTATATTTTTAAACAGAATGATTTTTTGATAAAATACTTATTTTGAGAGTCATTCATAAACAACCATCTGAAAACTTTGCACAACAAAAGTTGCTTAGAATTAGTCAATCTATCCATTCCCGTACTTAATTTCAACGAAAGAGGGTAAGTAGAACTTATATCCAAATTATTATTCAAATGGGTGCTGTTCAGCCAAATTATGAGGGAAAAAACCATTGACTGGACTATCAGCGGATTTCGCATTTACTATCTTTTACGATGTTACTTTAAGTAGGAGATTGCGACTTTCAAAATACAAAAATGAAAGAAGGCTGACTCCAAATTTATAATACATAGACAGTGTTGCTGCCTATGAATTACTGTCGAAAACCATCGAAAAGACAAAAAATGAAGGTAAGTTATATCCTTTCAACCCTCCGAACAATTATTGCTAATAGTAGAGGTGATTTTCATTGTGGTCGTATTTTAAGAAAATTGATGTGTATTTCAGCAATTAGTACTTTCTAGACGTATCTAGGTTACAAATTTAATTGAAATCGTTGGAAGCTTTTTTTAATTGTCCGAGAAATTTTTTGGTACTTGTGGCACCCTCTCACGGGTAAACGAATAAATTTGTGGTTGGTGTATGTACACGGAGTTCTAAAACTTCCTATATTTTATTCAATAATCTAATAGAATGCCATAAAAAAATGTCAAATAAAACAATAAATACGTTAACAAAACCTTAAATAAAAAAAAAATTTACCTTAATAATGTGAGCAACAACAGGTAAACATCCTTACTGAAATTTCCTTGTAAACAATGTGAATTGGAAAACACATTATCCACATATCTAGTATTATCTTTCCTGAAACAACAAAAAGCAATACACATTATCAAGGATTTTTGGCAATAATTGATAGATAGAATATTAAAAAAACACCTAGGCCTAGAATAGTATAAAATGTTATACATTATTATATTATTTGCTAAGCTCGTCTAAATTAGAACGTTGGATACAGTTACATTATATTAATTTTGATTACATTTTCAATAATTTTATAATCGATCCCTTTATACGTCAAATATTAAAAAATTTAATCCATGCTTACGCTATAAATTATAACTTATAACATGTTACACATACAGGGTGTACACCCTGTATATGTCATCAGAATGTATAAATATGCAACCAAATATACACCCTGAAGCTGATATTTAACCCGCCCACTTCTCTGCAACGGTTTAGTTTTACCCATACATCAAAATTAGCGTATTTTATTGTAACCACGAGATTATTTTATTCAATTTTAGACTTTTTAGTCTCATACCTTCGTTTTAATTTCTTACATTCTTTAGTTTGTCTTGAAACTAAACTACCTCCAATCAAAAAACTGAGAAAAGCAAAAGTATTATTTGGTAATAACCATCATAAAGGGCTGAAACATGGATACAATCCGAGTAAATGCCGACACTATAGTATAAAGAAAACAGTTGGCAGGAGTTTGATACTTTTTGAACCACAAATGACCACTCGAATGAGTTCTCATCAGTCGATTGATAAAATTTATTTTATTCATAATCTAAACTAGTTGTTTTACAGGTAGTCTTATAGTCAAAGTTCTTTTATCCCAACTGTTAAATATTGTTGTGCGTCATAGTCTTGGTTCTTTTTGAATTAATTAATATTTTATTATGATTTGAATTTGTTCCAAATTGTTTTAGTAATTTACATTTCTTTGTCACATTTATATCTTGAATATCTTATTTAATTGGAAGTATTAATTAGTATATATATTTTACATAATTTTAAAATTATTTCCGTTTGCAAATGTAAAATATAAATTTTGTGTCAACTTCCAGACTCCAAGCAATTGGTCAGGCAATGTTCTGTATTTATTTACAACACAATTTATAATGATGTAGTTTCTAGTTTGAAGTAATAAAATTTTCGCTGTAAGTTGTAGAGCCAACTGTTGCCAGCTAATTATGGAAATCACACCAAACCAAATACCTATTCGAAGTCAAAAATTAGTAAATTAATCGCCTAATCCTCTAAACCATAAATTAAGAAACAAACATCCTTAGATTCAGATTCTTTGCACCCTACAGTTTAGTTGAAGGAGGTTGCATGGTAACGAGGAATGTTTAAGTATGAGAACCATGCATCAGAAAAGGTAAGTGAGAAAGTATTATTATCTGTGACTAGTAATTTTGAGTTTGGTTTTACTAGGTTCATAGACATAGGCAAGTGTTTGGAAGATAAAGGGAAGCTCACGAATAAGCGAACTCGCCCGATGGAAATGGTAGGATTTTTAGTACAAGCCCGCAAGGTCCACAACATTTCATACTTTGCTTTTTAGCGTGAGTGTCCACCCGTCACTTCAGAGGTGGACTACCTACTTCAATGGTTTCCCTCCCGAAATACTCCCTCCTGTCCCCCCACACTCAACCCTTTTCCCAACTCTATCCTCCTCCCACTTCCCAACATTTCCCTTGCCTTCCCGGGGAGGAGCAACCTTCGGGTTTATCTCCCCACTGGAGGAGGGGTTTTAATAGGTAAAAGTCAGACACTACCTCCCTTCAGGAGGTGTCTTTTGAACAAAGTTCATAAAATCAGTGACCAGAAGCTTCAAGTAGCACAACACAAAAGCAAGTGGGGTTTGAATGAGTTAAGCGATTTTTTAAAAGAGCTGCCTACAATAAACAGAGCGTACTTCTTACATGTGCACTTCTGAACACAGTACAGCCACCGATGAGAATAACACCCAAAACTTTGGAATAATTTTAATGTTAAGGATTATGTTGAAAAGTAGAAAAATGTGATTTCATAAAAATACTTTGGTGATTCCGTTTAAATTAGGGTAAAAAATTGAGAAATGATAAAACATTACTTGAAGAGTCATTTACGTTTGATCTTTATGGGCTACATCTCAAGAATATGGTCCTATTTGAATTTGTTAACTTTTTAATTTGTGCATATAGGCAGAGTATTGAAATCTGAGTATATTTAAATTGTCATATGTCAGAAATTTTACATTTTGACTCAAGTATTCGTATTGCTATTTATTAAATTATTAAAAAAAAATGTGTTAACTCAACAGTCCCTCAACAAAATGTTAAAATAAAAAAAAAAATGTAGGCAGAAGCAAAATAAGATTCACAAACAGGTAAAAATTATAAAATTTCATAATTGACCGCTATCAAAGGTATAAAATAACATGGTTAACGATCAACAAATAATCAACACACTACTGACTTATTATATTCCTATAGCGGGGAATTGTTTTCTTTTTATATCTATTTTGTGGTTGATTAGTAAATTACAATTGTTAATTCAATGCATTATACATTAAAAACTATTTTATCTTAAAAAAAATGTCTATGAACGTTGCGAATTACGGCTTTTCAATCACAACACACAAAACAATATTATATACAACTATAGGGAATATTTTTTAGTGATTATCAATTTTACGGCATCAAAAATAAATTTTGAGTTTTCAGCACATCGAATAAATAAAAAAAGAAACACCAAACAATGTAATGAATAATTTTTTATATTTAAAATAAAAAATAGGCCGTAATAAAATTTTCATTTCTATATAATACAGCTACATTTATATTTTCAGGTACCTTCCTTTATAAATAGAACCAATAAGATAAAATGAAGAAAAGAT
>NW_020438880.1:1502238-1505497 GCF_000699045.2 Agrilus planipennis | reverse complement strand
CTAAATATTAATTTTTTATTTTATTATTCATATTCATTCTCTCTCTTCATCTTTTAATTCAAACGTCAACTTTGTCTATGCGTTAACTGTAAGCAGCATTCGTTGAGTAGCGTACGCTTCTGAAGTCTACTTCCAGTAGCGCGTTTCCGTCTCATCCACAAAATTACTCCTACTGCCCCACCTACGTGCATAGTGAGCGAAAAGATGTTCATTTCCACATTAAAAAAAAAAAAAGAAATATACATTTCTATAATATGCGAAATATATTAATACAAAAATATAGTTAAATTAATAATGAAAAATCTTGAATTAATAACAACTACATTATTATATTTTATTTTGCAAAGAATGCTTTCACAATATATTTATAATACTTACATACATATATAACATAACACGAATTTGCATGTAATTATGTAGGTAATCAACTCCTTCCAAACTTTTTCACTAACCTTTTTGGATAAAGATGATGAGCTTTTAAGTGTTTATGAGTAAATCTTTATTCCATTTTACTTTCACTAAAAAATATATATAAAGCACTAAGAGTAGGTTCTAACTAATTACAACTTTCATGTTACAATCGTGTACATAAATAAAGAAGAAAGAAACTCACAGATAAAGAAACAACCAAAAAAGGCAAAGTTAGCGAACGCATAATTCTTACCATACTGTTAGCAGATATTAATTTTTGTTATAAAACTGTTTTATAATATAGGGCATAATAAAATTTCTTAATTTTGTTGTCATCTAGTTCAGATTCAAGAAGATCATCAGATAAACAGTCTTATCTTTTTACTAATATTAGTACATAACGATTTCGACAATTAAAAAATTATTAAGAACATGTTTACAATTGAACGTATGTATCAAGCGTGCTGCTTCTATGATAATAAAAAATAAATAAATAATTTTTCAAGCTTTACAATATGTTTGCATTTACAACCTTGACTAGTTTAGTTTGGTATAATTATAGTACTTGCCTATATCATTGACAGATTACTTAATCATCTCAGATTTTCTTTATCAATTACCAGATTCTTTTTGACTCGAACTTGCTTCAGTTAATCCCACTGAATTAAATTCTCCTGTATTACAAGGAATGTTTGGTATTTGCCAACCCTGTTTGGTTATGCCCACAAAGGATGTAGTTGGTTTTAAAGGAGATGGTAAATTTGACGTTGGTGTACCTCCTATTTTGTCTATTACAGAGGTATTAATTTCCGAATCGTTTGTAGCATCTAAATTTCCAGAGAAATCGGGTACAGGTGAGAAAGAATCCAAAGAAAATTTGTCGTCAGGACTGAAAGGATCTGACTTACAACTTGGTTTTAGTTTTTCTGGTGTTACCTCTTCTGCAATGCTATTTTCGGCACTTAAATCAGATAAATCGATGTCGTAGCTTACACCAGATAAACCTGACAGACTAGCAATTGTGGGTGTGTTTTTTGTAGGCGAAAAGGCTACATCTTTTATTATGGAAAGATCATGTTTTTCGAATTTAGGTTTTTCAAGAGCGTCAAATGGAAAACCAAAAGATTGAATCTGTAGGTTTTTCCAATAATAATTTGACGGGCCTGGTTTGTCTTCATGATTTATACTTTCGTCCAACGAATTCTTTTCGTTACTGTTTGATGAGGTCACTAATTTTGTTTTATTTCCGAAAAGTCTATCCTTACTCCAAATAAAAAGTTTTTGTGGCGGTTTTATGATAATTGGAATTCTTTCCAGGGTTGATGCTACTTTCGTAGTTATTTCCGTCTAATAAAATTGAAAAATTATTAGCAATAATCCTCTATTTCTGATTAGTTACAAAATAAGTGCAAAACTGATAGTATTGTTGTATATACAGGGTGTTTCTGAAGTAAGTTAACTAGATGCAATAGGGAATTGCATGGTGAGTAAAGTGCATAATTAAGGGACAAAAAAATTGCAAGAAAATTAGAAGTTACAAACAGGTATTAGTACAATAAGTTGAGATAATAACTAAGCCGCTACATTGGTGGAGAATGTAAACCATGTTTTTCTCGAAACGATGAACTTTTGGACATGCAAACATTTGCTTAATTTTCTTGTTTTATAGTGCTCCATCACCTCCTGTAAGCTTACCACTTATTTCAGAAACACCCTCTACAGTGTACTGTGTACTATTACAGTTGCTATTTATATCACACACGCATGCTTAAGATATCCTGTTAAATCAAGTAAGATTTGTAATAATATCCCTCATGAAAAAATTGAAAATATTAATATATAAAATAAAACAGAGAACATACGAATGTTTTCATAAATTGGTGAAAACATTCCCGATCTTTATTTCATTTTATTAAACATGTTTCACACTGCTGAAAGTTTCATTTATATTAAAATTTAGTATTACTTTTTTTTCTTAATATTAAATCATTATTTATATACAAAGGATTTAAAGTTTCCCATACAAGCATACTAATCTTTAGCGGAAAGGGTTTTCTGTTTGGTATAAGATATAAATCTCGTTAACTATACTTTAAAACTTACTTTAAACTTTTCTATATTACTTTTCAGTGTATCAGCACCTTGTTTGACCGTGTCAATTCTATCTGATAACATCTTCAGTTGCGTCAAATGTTCACAAAGCTGGTGCATACTTTCGCAGGCAACTAAAGCAGATTCCCAAGCACTGACGGGGGTTATAGCACCAGTCATGTATGCCTTAAATTCATTTTCTGGCATATTTAGTGACTCCGCAGTTAGACTTTCGATAAACGATACTGCACAACACTACAACAAATTTTATCAAAAAATATTCCATATCTATAAATTAATTTAACTACTATTCTATTTAGATATATGATATTTAGATAACCTAAGTACATCAACAAAAAAATTTAAAGCAATATAAATAAAACGAGTGCATCGTTGATTTAAAAACAATAAAAATAAAAGAACAACATATTATTACAGAAATATTTTATAAGAACACGTGTACTAAGATTCTAAACAAAGACGGTTTTCTTTTTTATGAAAATAATTAGTACAAGTACAGTGGAATTCGTTTATAATGACATCGAAGGGAATCGACAAACACGTCATAATAACCGGACGTCATACAAAGCGGTTTGTGAAAAAAAAAAAAAACATTTTTATGTATGTATTTAATTTAATAGAGAAACTTAGTAATTAATCAAAATTGCACGTTTATTACGTACACATTATACACATACAAGTGTATTTTTTAATGAATATAATCTGTAATTTTTGTCTGCTTTTGTTTTTTCATTTT
>NW_020438880.1:1490720-1495886 GCF_000699045.2 Agrilus planipennis | reverse complement strand
ATATTAAAATTTAGTATTACTTTTTTTTCTTAATATTAAATCATTATTTATATACAAAGGATTTAAAGTTTCCCATACAAGCATACTAATCTTTAGCGGAAAGGGTTTTCTGTTTGGTATAAGATATAAATCTCGTTAACTATACTTTAAAACTTACTTTAAACTTTTCTATATTACTTTTCAGTGTATCAGCACCTTGTTTGACCGTGTCAATTCTATCTGATAACATCTTCAGTTGCGTCAAATGTTCACAAAGCTGGTGCATACTTTCGCAGGCAACTAAAGCAGATTCCCAAGCACTGACGGGGGTTATAGCACCAGTCATGTATGCCTTAAATTCATTTTCTGGCATATTTAGTGACTCCGCAGTTAGACTTTCGATAAACGATACTGCACAACACTACAACAAATTTTATCAAAAAATATTCCATATCTATAAATTAATTTAACTACTATTCTATTTAGATATATGATATTTAGATAACCTAAGTACATCAACAAAAAAATTTAAAGCAATATAAATAAAACGAGTGCATCGTTGATTTAAAAACAATAAAAATAAAAGAACAACATATTATTACAGAAATATTTTATAAGAACACGTGTACTAAGATTCTAAACAAAGACGGTTTTCTTTTTTATGAAAATAATTAGTACAAGTACAGTGGAATTCGTTTATAATGACATCGAAGGGAATCGACAAACACGTCATAATAACCGGACGTCATACAAAGCGGTTTGTGAAAAAAAAAAAAAACATTTTTATGTATGTATTTAATTTAATAGAGAAACTTAGTAATTAATCAAAATTGCACGTTTATTACGTACACATTATACACATACAAGTGTATTTTTTAATGTATATAATCTGTAATTTTTGTCTGCTTATGTTTTTTCTTAATTTAATAGAGAAACATAGTAACTAATGAAATCAAAATTGCACGTTTATTACGTACACATTATACACATACAAATGTATTTTTTAATGAATATAATCTGTAATTTTTGTCTGCTTTTGTTTTTTCATTTTATTGTAAAAATAGTCTCTAATACTATTGTGTATAGAAGACATCGCCATGGTCAAATTATCGTTTTCAATATTGCTATTAACAAATCGGGATAATAATTCTGCAGCTTTTAATGCATCTTCTGCGGTAGGTAATGGTTCTTCCACGACTACCTCTTCGCCATCACTTTCAAGTTGTTCTTTAGCATTAATGTTCTGTACGATATTGTCATCGGTGGGTTCTTCGGATATGAGGAGAGCGCTATCGATACTTTGCACTGTCGGTCATTATAACCGGACAATTTATTAAAAGTGGGTCATAATAAGCGACATGTCACTATAAGCGAAGTCATTATATCCGATTTTTTTATAAAGAATTTTATATGAAAACCAAACTTCGTAGTGTAATTACGTCATAATAGGCGGTTGGTCAATATAAGCGGCGTCATAATAAACGGATTCTACTGTATTAACTTTTGTAAAATACCAGATTTGTAAAATAGTATCCTCCTTCGCCTTGCATCAACCTTTGTGCATTGCAAAATCTGGTAACGAAGTTCATGTTACTTTTAAGACGTGCCGGATTAGCTTTCAATACAATGAAAATTAAAGCAGGCAAAAATTCGTCAGCACTAACGGGACCACCTTGGCAATGTTGTAATACTTCCATTATACTTCTGCAGCATTTAACGACGCAAGTCAATTTTTCTTGGGGCGCTTTTACTGAATCCATTCCTAATAATACAGTTAGTATTAGTTGTTTTTAATTTATTTCAAAGGGCTCTTCAAAAAGAGAAGCATGTTTATTCACATTCTATTTATTTTCACATTTAAGGAGCGTACTTTATATTACCAGTGCATCACGCAGCTGATAATTGTTATTTTCAAGTAAGTACCGATACATACACGGTATTTCAGCAGTGCGTAATTCATTTGTAGATCTGTATGGCTTATTGTATGCAGTTATTGTGGAACTTCACTGTGATGGACACTTTGTACATAAGCATATAAAAATAAATAAGGAATATGTATTTTCACTTTGCTTTCACTTTTATATGGGATGCAAAATTCTACTTTGTTAGTGGTTGGTTTAAGGTTTTTTATTTTGGGGCTAGTGAGGAACCTCAAAGGGTTTTGAAATTTTACTGAGAATATAATTACTACTCAGTGAAAGTAATTTAAATTACCAACGGTATATACTATTGATGCATAAGATGATTACCTGATTGAAGTACATCAAATATTGTAATTTAAAAATTCTATTTAGGCTATTTACATAAACCATTTTTTAACATTTACTTATTCCATCAGGAAAATATAGTCTTGGCAAAAGTTTGCTTTTTGTATGATTTTACTAAAATTTGTTAATTCTTTCTTAACTTGATTGGTTGTAGAATGTAAAAATAGTGAAATATGAAAACCACAACTCATAGAAGATTTGGAAAAGAAAAATCTTTTTCTCGGTAAGTCACTGTTGCAGAAAAAATATTTAAAGCTGTTTCTTCTGAATTCAATAGAAGAGCCGAGCCGACAGCAGTGAAGTAGAGGGTTCATGTTGGCATAAAAGAGCGTCATGTCGTTTCCCATCACAGCCATTCACATCAAAAATAAAGCATGTTTTAATAATTGATGGTGATTATTTACTTTTCACGAGTTTAAATTACTTCAGTTAAGTAAGATCTTAAATTCAATTTTATAAAAGTAAGAAAAAAAGGGCTATTCATAAATTACGCCTTATGTTAATTTTTAAGTCACGTAACATTGCCTTAACGTCTAGCCTGGCTCCTCCCTCTCCTCTACGCTAGATAACGCTTGCATTGTAATAAAAGTTTCAAGTTTGAATTCATAAAAGAAAGGTTTGTTTTAAAAGTGTGATATCACTTTACTAAACAATAGAAATTCATGTATAGGATGACGGAATTATTCTGGCAATGCTACAGAAAACGCTGCTTATGGCTTCCGTGACCAGTTTCTTGTGTAAACTTCATAAGCGGTACAATTATTGTTATTATTAATTAATATTTAAACATACCTATTTTAACTTCTTATGTTAAATGTATGCATTTAAATAAGATTAAAGTATCTGTATGTAATATGGAAACTTCGGAACCGTAATAAACCGTTACATAACGCAAATTGATCCCCTACACCCCTTCACGTAACAGAATTACAACGCCCTACCAACCCTCCCTCTTCGCCAATTTGCGTTGCGTAATTTGTGGAGAGGGTACTTAAAATCGTGCTTAAAATGTACCAAATTTTATGATACATCTAAAATAACATACCTAAAAGTTCAGTAATTGCTGTATATACTAATTCTCTTACTTCCATACTTGTTTCGCTAATACAGCAACCTAAATGATAAGCATTCACCCAGCTTAGTTTACGAATTCTTTCTTGAATAAGCAAATCTTTTTCTTCATCAACAGTTGTGTAAGGACAAAACAAAATACTAGAAATTAAAAAAAAAGAATATTGAGAAAGTCGTTCATAAAATTAGTTTAAGATAGAGAGTAGCATGATAAAATGTGGCGAGGGTAGCGAAGGGGGTTATTTAAAGTATAATTGTTTAAAAATATCTTCATTTTTCTACACTTTCAAATAATGTATACCAAAAATACAAAATCAAACATCTATTAGCTTATAGGAATGATTCTAGAATAAAAATAATTTCATTTGGTTTAAGTTTATCTTTATCTTTACTACTTTTTGTGGGTGTGAATTATGGTGGGAACATGAAGTAAAATTAATTACTTTAAAAATTTGTGATGTAGCTGATGGACGGGCGTGCTTCATACACTTGATAAAATAAAAAGTATTATTCCAAAAAATGGATAAAGTTATAAGACTTCAAATTAAGGTTAATTTAGATATAAGTTACTAGACCTACGTACAGATATTTAACATCTCTGTAGAGTTACAGTGTAATATCTCTGGTTAAATAAACAAATAAATAAAATGTTAATGTCAATATTGAAAATAAAAAATAAATAAAATGTGGCTCACCTGTACAAATATACCATTACAAATTTTTCAAAGAAATCAAAAATTTGATCTTTAGCTTCTGGACTCACATGTTCATACACTTGTTCGATCTGTAATCGATTTGAAAACATTGTGTAATATCTCTGAACTAAATCTGCTATTTCATCAATGGGTTTGCAATCAATTTCACTTATCACTTTTGTATAAACAGAATTACTGCATTTTAAAAAATCATTTCGAACATTTTCACCCCATGAACCAAAAGATGAAATATACTCTGCTAAAAGTTTCTCAATTTCTGGATTGGCATGTCTAGGTGCGTGTTTTTCAGAGCGAGTTGATTCTAAATGATAAAGAAATAATAATTATTTAAACTTATTTGTTAAAATCAAAACTAATCATTGACCTCTGGCTGATGATGTTTTCCTAAATACTGGTGTAAGATTTTTCAAATACTTGTTTTTCTTATCAGTTTGTTGTCTCTTCTTTTCTTCAAATTTAGAAAAACCTGATATATGAGTTTTATTTGTATCTAAAGTTCCATCAGATCCTTGCAGTTCTCGGTTTTTTCTAACATATTCTCTATAGCATTTAGAGCAATACCCTTCCCATTCTGCATTTCCATAAAACCCACAACCATTTCTACACTCTAGATCAGACTGATTTATCCTTAATGTAGGCCGTTTAGTTACATACATATTTTTAATTATAAATTGAAATGATTCTTTAATTATACTAATATGGAAATTATTTCAGATACTTTCCAAACATTTGGGTTTCTTTACCAAAGCATAATTGTTAATTTTGCACCGTATTAATTTTCTACTTCATTTCATTTCTTTATTTTGATTTTGTTACATGTCTTCTTTATTATCTATATTTTATTTTTTATAAAACTTCGGAGGTTAAGTCACAGTATAAACTTAATGTAATTTATATTGTGGTTAAGTTACCTTCATAGGTAATAGATATACAAAGGTTAGCTTTTAGACATCATAGACAATTGTTAGAATTGGAAATACGGAATGATAAGGAGTTGAGCAATTGGGTTAAAATACAAAATAAAAAGTTAAATTCAATCTATGGGGTAAACCGTTTCATTTTTTAACAATCGATTATTAAATAAAAAATAGTAATTAAAACAATAAATGTTTAATTACTAATTTTTATTAACA
>NW_020438880.1:1476897-1490449 GCF_000699045.2 Agrilus planipennis | reverse complement strand
AGTAGAAAATCAGGATATATATATATTTATAATAATGCATTAATTAATTGAATATTTTTGTTATAATAGATGTATCAATTTTTTTACGATTTCATACTAAATCCATAATTCTCTTTAAGATTAACTACAATAAAATGACTGAACCTAATTTATATGGCTATCTGACATTATTGAAAAATGATACACTTATTCACAAATATACACTTGCCCCGAAAAAATGGACAATTGGAGGTGGATTGTCAAACAATATTCGTTTTTTGACCGATGATGATAGACTTCTGAGCACCCAGTGCGTTATCATTGTACAAGACAATGGTGTAGTAAGTGGTCAACATAAATTTCTTTGTGCTATTCTATTTGTCTATGACTGTAACTTGTTGTTTTATTTAAGGCTATTCTTAAAAACAAAAAAGCAATGGTTCCTATTACAGTGAACAAAAAAAAAATAAATGCATCTAAAGTTCTTGAACCTGGGGACATTCTTGAAATATCAACTAAACAATTCTTGTATGGAAATGATGTTTTAACTAAAAAGGTAAGTATGTCTTAATTTATTATATTATTTAACTTTATATTTTTCTAACTAAGATATTGTATAATCATAAAAGATATTCGTATTTAGTATGTAGACAATGCAGACTTTTATCTTCAGTATCAATACAATTCCTCTAGACAGTTAAATGATATCCTATATTTTTTTCTAAAATAATGCTGTCTACACCTCAGACTGATTGGAAACCCACCTCTACATTTTCTTAACCTGAGCTAATCTTCGCATTTTCTTAAAACCAAAACATCGCACATCCTTAACTATTTGTGAACAGTAATCTAATCTAGGCCAACCTCTACTCTCCTGTTTGTGTTTCTAATATGTCTAACCACCCGCTCTAATTTATACAAGAGCTTTTTCAAAGCTGAAATCCCGTTGGATAAACATAAATTACACTTTATTATAAAAAAAAACTTAATTTCTCTGTTTTGTTTCAGAAAATTAAAGAGTTATCACGTAATATAAAACAAGGATGTATACTGAAGTTCCCTTCAGTATCAAAACGATCGAGAAATTGGAAAACTTCATCTAAAAAATTAGAAGCAGCAAAGTAAGGATCTATTTGGTGATAAACTTTTACAATAGCATGCAATAATATTGAGAGTGTATTTTTCTGTTTTTGCCACAAGATTTTTGCAAGCTTAAATTGAAGTCATTTTTCATTTATCACAATAGTTCATAGTACTACTATATAATATTGTTGATATAATACATAATATTTTATTTTATTACAAAATCAATCAAGTAAAAATATGAAATATAATTGTTTACTTACTCGATTCTCAACTGAAAGAGTGCTTATGCACTAATATAGTACAAGGGAATGTGGAGACCAGAACTATGTGTTCACATATGAATTAAATGATAATTACTAAAACTAAGTTTATTTTTAACTCTTTTTAGCCTTTCAAATAAAAATATGGAATTTAATTCTGAGAAAGTGACACCAGATAAACTACTTCCTACGAAAAAAAGTCAGTCAATAAGGTATGTATTACATTCTCTCAATAAAATAATGAAACTGAAATAATTTCTTTTTTAGCACCTCATTTTCTAAAACACCAATGCCTGATAAATTATGTGCCAAACCATCAACAAGGTATAGTACAAAATTTTTATTGTAATATTTAACATTTAATTTTGCATTTTCTTATCTATAGATTGAGTGTTTCAACAGGAAAAATATATAAATCTAAAAAACCAGTAACAAAACTGAACAAAAATGAAAACTTTTCTTCACATATTCCTGTTTTGAACAAAAACCCCATATCATTAAATGCTACTTCAAGCAGAATCAGAAAAAAAATCTGGCTGGAAGATGTTTTTGATAATACTGAGCCTGCAAAGGGTAAAGATAAGAAACAATCAATCATTAAAATTAGTTCAACTGAATCAACGCCTCTTGAACGTACTAATAAGCCCGTACAAAGTACACCACAATATTCATTAAGAAAAAGAAGCAGTTTTCAAAATATTGACTCCTTTATCGACAATTCCGTCAACGATTCAAGTTTCCAATTAAACTCTTCCTCAGTATCTAATAGGAACACAAGTATGCAGAAGATTATTAAAAAAAATAGCGTAAACAAAGTCACTAAAATTCCAGAATCATCTTTTAAAGTAAGCTACGTTTTGGATACTCCTGTTCCTTCTGGAACACAGAAGCTTAGTAAATCCTTTGTATTTAGTCCGGCGATCAAGACTTCTAGGAGAGTATCAAGAAGATGCACAACTGGAATTAAAAACCGAAGTTGTAAAAAAAATGAAAATGCTAACAAATCAATTAATCTTCCTACAAGGAGCATAAAGTTAAAAAGTTCACTTAACAAGAAACTGTTTTCAAGAAGTGAAACAGTAGAAAATTTAACAGAAATTAAAAGTGAATGTATCTCTAATAAAGAAGATGAGGTAAACCCTGAGTTAAGGAAAAGTCCATCAAAAAAGTGCAAAAGATCAAAAAGATACACTAATAACCAAATAAATGAAAATAATATAAAAATATTAGAAGATGCAGTGAAGCCAAGCTCAACAAATATAAGTAAAATATCTATCAAAGCCCAGGTAAATGATGATGAAGAAATATTGGCAGAATCTTTTGGAAAGGAGTTGAACAGTAGCATAACTCATGAGAACGAATCAATGGGAATTAGAAGGTCAAGTGAGTTGAGTAAAAAACACTCAGAACAATCAAATTCCTTTAATGATATTAAAAAAGAAAGCTTTGAACAAAAAATAGATACATTAACAACAGGACGAAGATCAGCAAGATACAATATTAAAGAAACCAACAACATTTCAGAAAATACATCAGTTTCTGATTATTTTGAACAAGGCAGTTATGAAGAAGATATAAGCACAAATTTTAATGTTAACACTTCTTCAAGTTCTGATCAAGGTAACTCAAAAACAGGCAGGAGACAAGACAATTATGATAAAGAAGATTTCTTACCAGAGGAAAACCTAGAAAACACAAATCAAGTATTAATTAGACGCAGCAATAAACAAGCAGTGGAAGAGTTAGAAAAATCAAATTCATTTCATGATCATAATCAACAAAATATAAAATCAGGTGAAAATATAAAAACAAGATACAGTTTAAAAAATGCAAGGGATTATGTAGGCGTTTTGGACTCATCAAATCGTCTTAACTTAATGAAAAATATAAGTCTTAATGAAAGCGCTTTAAAAATAAGTAGAAAATCAGGCAAACGTAACAGTGACCCTCTTATTTTCAACAGATCTGAAGAAAAATTAAAACAAATATCCAATATATCTTTGTGTCTGAGGAGATCCAATGATTACAACAGAAATCAGTCAAATAATGATGCAAATAAATTAAATATTTCTGAAGAAATCACGCAGAAATCTCCAAATGCTGTAAGAGTATCCTCAATGATAAAATTCAGTCCTATCACTCCTGGTATTAGGCAGAAATCTAGAGCATCAAAGACACCTACACCTACTGAATCAAAAAGTAATAGTTGCAATACATCTGTTAAGATTCCCTACAACAAAATTGAAGATGAAAGTCTGTTTTCTACAAGTACCGACAAAGAAAATACATCGGCTACTGAAGTAACAAAGGAATTGCATTCACCTGAGGAAGTTTATCGAACCCCCGATTCGATTGTCAAAATTCCTAAGCAAATACCAAAAACACCTAAATCAAATGTAAAAAGTCGTAAATCTGTTTTCTTGCAAGATTTTGAACATAATAAGTTTAATCCAGATAACTTGGGAGGAAACGAAACTAATAATGACACCACTATTGTAGAAAGTAATAATATGTCACAAACGCCAAAGACTCCAAAATCAAATCGCAAAGTTCGAATCTCAGATAACATACCAATTGGACAACCCAGTATTGTAAAAGATTTGAGAAAGAGCATTGCAAGCCCTGAATGTAATTTTAAAAATAAATCCAGCGAAAACGAATATTTTCAATATTCGGATCATATCTCATCAAAATCTCTTGCATCAATAAATGACTCGTTTATGCAAGAAACGGAAAAAACGCCATATTCGCGCACTAAGAGATCATCATCTCTTGCACAATTATCTCCAAAGTCTAACATAAAAGCATCAATAAGGAGTAATCCTGCAAATGTTTCAACTCCAAAATCAAACATAAAAATTAGACATTCTGTAACCTTTGAAATAACAACAGACGATTTACAGAGTCTTGCACAGAGTTCTCTAAGAGAATCTAATGGCGCTGTTAATCAGAACAAAGTTTCTAAACCTAAAGAACGTTCTTTAATTGCTTATACAGAAATTGGAAGTGTTAAGCAGTTACCCTCAAAAAAGAGGCAACGATCTAGCATACATATTTGTCTTCCAGAAAAAAGACAAAAAATAGATGACGAATACTTAGGTAAGATTTAGACGTGTTTCATTTTCACTTTTTATTTATTTATTTGTTTGCAGGCGTTGAGAATGATTACAATCAACAAATGCTACAAGATATTTCAGTGAGTTTCTCTTCTTTGCACTTGTTATGCATGTAAATTCTAGATGAAGTTTAATATAAATGTATCTTGCAGAATGACTCATCCTTTGATAATTGCATCGATACTGATGGAAAAACTCCGACTCTCATTGGGTCTAAAACATACGCAGCACAAAAACGTGGATTTACAGATTCAAAAGAAAATATTGAGAAGTGCAAGAGGCGAAGTTTACCCAGTGAAGTATTATTCAGTCAAGAAAACAAATCTCATGATTATACGAACGACAATGAGTATTCTTTCATATCCAGCACAGACACGTCGTCGATATTATTCGAATACCATCCAGCCACCAACATAAATAATCTTTTGGTAAACAATATAACATTCAAACCTGAAGCTTTGAATATAAGTGGGGTCGTTACACTAACACCTAAAAAAGAAAAGTTCATATCAACAAGAAACTCCAGCAGTAATACAAAAATGCCGAAATCTAAAGATGGATGTAATGAAATTTCAGCAATAACTAAAAACTGCAAAATACCAGAAAATGAGTCTGAAAAAGGTCATAATGAGCTTGGAAAAACAAACATTGTTTCAAGAATAACAAAAAATCAAAAAGAACCCGTGAGCAGCTATGTAGATAGAAAACTTTTCAAAAGTTCAAAACAGCAAAGAGAGCCAGCTTGTAGTTATGAAGATGTCCGAGGTGTTAAAAAACTGCTAACAACCCCAAAACAGCAAAGAGAACCTGCATGTAGTTATGAAGATGTCCGTGGTGTTAAAAAACTTCTCACAACCCCAAAACAACAAAAGGAACCTGCATGTAGTTATGAAGATGTCCGAGGTGTTAAAAAACTTCTTAAAACTCCGAAACAACAAAAGGAACCTGCTTGTAGTTATGAAGATGTTCAAGGTGTTAAAAAACTCCTTACAATCCCGAAACAACAAAGAGAACCTTTATGTAGTTACGAAGATGTTCGAGGTGTTAAAAAACTCCTTACAACTCCAAAACAACAAAAAGAACCTGCATGTAGTTATGAAGATGTTCGAGGTCTTAAAAAACTTCTTAAAACTCCAAAACAACAAAAGGAACCTGCCTGTAGTTATGAAGATGTTCGAGGTGTTAAAAAACTCCTTACAACCCCTAAACAACAAAAAGAACCTGCATGTAGTTACGAAGATGTTCGAGGTGTAAAAAATATTTTTAAAACTTCAAGAGAACAAAATGAACCTCTGAATAGTTACGAAAATATTGAGGGAGTGAAGAATCTGTTCAAAACACCAAAACTACAAACAGAACCCCCAAACAGTTATGAAAATGTTGAAGGAATAGACGAACTGTTCAAAACACCTTTGTTAGTTGGCTCAAGAAGAATACGCAAAAATACTGAAGACGATAATATATTAATGTCTCAAGAACAAAAAATAAAATCTCTAAATAAAATAAAAAATATAAGCAACACTCCTTCAAAATCATTAAGTGAAAGCGAAGATGCTGAAAAAGATGTAATGTCTTTGAGGAGAACGCGGAGGCAAATTAAAACAAAACAATGCGAATCAAGTGAAATGATAGCCGAAGATGATAAAATCCTTCCTAAAGAAATAAGAATACTAAGAAAAAAAAATGTTGAAACTTCTGCTGGTTTAAATACAGAGAATAAGATTGAATCTACTGAAACTTCCACTAAAAATACTAACAGAAATACTGAAGTAACTGAAACTAAACATACGAATGAAGATTCAAGGGTATTCAGTAATGATGTTCTTAAGCGTACCGTTAGAACCAGAAGGGCAAAAAATGTCGAAACCGATATCGCTGATATCACGGCTCATGAAGAAGAAATACAAAGATCAAATAGGAGAGCACAGAAAGGAATAAAAAAAGAGGAAATACTGAATGAAAAACCTAAAAGAGCGACTAGAAAACAAATAAAAAATGAAGAAATTAAAGATAAACGTGAAACATCAAACAAACAGTCTAAAAAAGCGTCAGATGTTACAGTTGAAAAGGACATTGAGAAAATAAAAGAAGAAAATATTAGCTTTGAAAGTGACAATTCTGAATCTCATAAAAACGTGATTACAAATTTAATACAAAGTAATCGGTTTAAAAGAAGAAAAGCTCATCTATATGAAGAGGAAAACAGTCAGCTAAATGATGTTAACATAGAAACTCCAGCAATAAAGAATGAAATATCTGATTCTGTTAGAAGGAGACAACCGAAAAGAAAGAAAACCGAAACTTCTGAGATTGCACATAATTCTTTTGAAGATATTAAACATGAAAGTGACGTTAATTCCAATAATGATGAAAATATGGGAGCACTACAAAGAAAACAGTCTAAAAGAAAGAAAGCTACTAATCTAAACGAAATAGAATATGATACTTTAGAGAGCATTAAAGATGAAATTGATACCTCTGATGATAAAAATGAGGCAGCAGTAAGAAGAAAACGACCCAGAAGGAAGAATAATGATGTATGTCAAGCAGAAACTGAAATGCATCTTGACGATGTAGAGGTAGGACGATCTTTAAGAACAAGACGACAAAAAAAGGCAGCTACCATTGACATTGATAAAACTGAAGAATACAAGAAAAGCGTAGATAGCCTGAGTGCAAAGAAAACAAAAGTTGCTGTTATATTAGAAGAAGAACAGCAAGCCAGAAAGAGTAATCGCACACCTAAAACTAGAAAAGTTTCACCTGGAAATAGTGGCAATGTTAATAATAGTCCTATTACAGTGAGAGAAACGAGAAAGAAAACGAGACGAATTTTAAGTAAAGATGAAATAGAAGCTGCATCAGAAATTATGCCTGAAATTGAAAGGAAAACTAGAAGAGCTAAAGCAACCGTAAAAGTGGATGACGAAATTACACCAATCAGAAAATCAACCCGCCAACGGAGATAAAAGGCATTATTTTAGCATGCATTTTACTGTAGTTTATGTCAGTAGTTATACTTACATTTATTTTATATGTTTGATTTTTTTTAAAAGTTATAAAGTAGTTTAAAACAAATACGTGTCTTTAAATGGTATTAATATTTTCAAACATTTATAAAAATATATGCTGAGCTTATTAAGACCTGGGTTTAATGTTTTTTCACAAACATTTTATTTTAAGGTAGAGTATATTGAGATTACTATCTGTTGTATATTACACTATAGGCACGTTCGAAAATTTAAATTTGAAATAAAATATTGATACTTCCTTTTTACAGCAATAACTTAATATTTACTTAACCAGAATTGCGTATAAGTACTTTTCGTAATGCGTTACCGTTTCATTATCCATTATTTTTGTAATGGGTGATGGAAACATTTGCTATTAATAATTACTATTGTTTAAAAAGTATTTTTCAATAATTGATAGCTCCATTACTCTTAAAAAAGAGTATTAGTGCGAATTCTTTCCATTACTCATAAAAAAAAGTATAGTCAATTGTACATACACTGATTAGTAAAAAAAAGGGTAATGGTTAGTGGAAAAAAATTCTATTAAGTACTTATTGCAAGAATTGGATAATGTAATTGTTTGAATCTGTAAAATAATGAACATATTCATCAAACAAAGCACTAGAGTACTAGAGATACATATATAGAGAAAAACATTTTAGAAAAAAATTAAAAAAATATCACTTAAGCAAATGCAGTGTATTATTACTTAAATCTTATAAGTAGTAGCACTAGAAATACAAAATAAACATATGTGCTTTTGAAATGCTTTAATTTGCCTTTAGCGGTGCAAACCGTAATAAATTATGCTCATTTTTTACAAAATATAGAAATTACAAAAATAACTCAACAGTAGATTAAACAGATATTAAAAATTCCAAATATTTTTATTATCTTTACAATTATACTTCTTAATATCACATTGCCGAAATTTCCTTTTACATATCTTACAAAATAATGTTTTACACATATCCAATATGCAAATTCTACAATATAAATGATTACAAGGAATTTCATATACAACATCTTTCATATTACAACTTCTACATTTTATTTCGTGATTATATTGTCTCTCTTCTAAATCAGTTGTAAATCTTATAAAATTCTCATTGTTCATTGTTTTTTCAATTAATTTTTCTAGCATATCACCGCTGCTCTGTAAGTTATCTTTTTTATCATCACATTTTGCTTTTTTATTGACACTTAACTCATCCTTTTCAATTATATTATTTTCTATTTGCCTTTTCAAATAATTGGGAGCCCCCAGAGTCCTTTTTAATGAATATGTTTCTTTTTTATGAGCATTTTCTAACAAAAACATGTCGATACGACTTTTAAGAGAACCATTAAAAATAGGTTTCTGTCTTTCTGTGAACTTTTGCCCTGTAAAAGGGTCTGAAGGTTGTCTTCCTTGTGATGCTTCCACAGCAATAAATTTTTCTAATGTACTTTCATCTACTGTGTTTCCACTTGGCAAAGTTACAGGAATTGACATTATTTCAAAAGTTAATGAATCTAAAAATTCATCTGGAATTTTAAAATCCTGCGTAGGTAATTCTAAGGGGGTTTTTGAACTTGAATGTACTGTATTTCTGTTTGAAATAAGATGAGAAACTGTTTGAAGTGTTACATTAGAACAAAGTTTAGAAACTTTACCCCATATCTCAAATTTACTTAAACAAGGAACTGATTTTTCTGTACGAAATATTCTCAATCGCACTGTGTCACTAGTTACACCAAAATTAGATGACTTAAAATAAGTAATAATGTAATTTTGTGGTATATTATGTGGAAGATTATTAGCTGAATAAAGTCTCTTATTACAAAAGATCACTCCATCTGCAGTTACATTTGCATGTCCAATAGATAAAAACTGAGTCTTCTTTTTTATAAAAATTTCAATTCCTGTACTTCTTTGAGTCCCTATAACTGTTCCAATTACAATATAATGTATATTTACATCACAAATTGTTATAAAATCAACTTCAACTGGAGGCTTTACAGTGCTGTAGGCCAAGAATCCTCTAGATCTGGTAAGGAAATCTTCACTAACTAAATTTGATACCTCATAATTATCCACTGCTGGTATAGAGCAGTTTATCTTCGGATGTAATTTGGGATTAATGAAATTTACAGGAGTCTCCATGTTCATTCTTTTCGACATAATTTAAACAAAATATAATTGTCTAAATTTATATCTAATTAGAGAAAAACGAGAGTAGTAGGTAGTTAGTTTTTCTTCTCATCTTTTTTAGTTGCCTTTACATTTTATCAAGTACGATCATTTTTAAACTAGCTCACTTTTCTGCCTTTAATAATATAGAACTGTCAACTGTTTCTTGCTATTTTTCTCACATGTTGGGTTTTAATTTCTGTTGAGTGATACTTGAAGATAGGGATTAGATATGAAGCTTCGTTTGTCTGACATTATTTTTGAAAGCATATTGAACCTATACTAAGAAACAGATCATATTGAAATCAAATATTCAAAAGCCTACATATAACCTATGTTTCAAGTACACATGCAACCATCGACGTTTACTAATGGACATGTCCAGAATTGTGATACAACAAAAGAAAGAGATGGAATGAAGTTTCGGATAATATCCATCTCTCTCGCGATAGTGCGTAAGCGTGTCATGAAAGAGATAGCACTAGTCCGAAACCATACGCCATCCCCTCACTTTTTGAAGCAAGAAATTATTACAACGAAATATGGCAAAGGCACATCCATTAATGTATGTCTATGCATGCAACAGTCGTATGAATCTAGCACCCGAAATAAATAATTCTCTGATTTAAACTTTACCAATAAATGCGCATAATTTATTGGTAAAGTTCGAATAATAAGAATATTTATACGGGTGCCAGATTCACAGAACTGCCAGCAGACAGTTTTTTTAAGAAACATTTATTTAGCTGATTTTGATTATCTATGAACCTATAATTATGACATTATTTTGACACATTTTATCTATGATTTTTTACCATTGACACTAGTTTTCTATGTAAATATGCATTAGTCTGTGGTAAATATGTTGGTTTTAAAAGAATTTTGTTTTGTTTATATCTGTTATTACTTATTGCAAATGCAGAAGTGAAATATAAGGGAAGTAATTGAAATTGAATTACTGTTGTGAGGACCATGAATTGTTTGTTTGCGTTACTTTAAAAAAATAAAAATAAGAAAATGGCCCACACTGGTGTTCCTGCCGGAAAACGCAAAGAAATATATAAATATGTAGCCCCATGGCCTTTATATAGTATGAATTGGTCTGTAAGGCCAGACAAGCGATTTAGATTAGCTCTAGGGAGCTTTGTTGAAGAGTATAATAACAAAGTTCAGGTAGTATCATTAGATGAGGATACCAGTGAATTTTCAGCAAAAAGTACATTTGATCACCCATATCCAACTACAAAAATAATGTGGATTCCTGATAGTAAAGGAATTTTGCCAGACTTATTAGCAACAAGGTAAACAGTATTCGTTATTTTAATTTTATATACTTCAGTCAAAATAGAAGAACGTAGATATGTTTAGACAGAAGTAAAAATGAAATTCTTCTATAAAAGATCCAGTTTTATATACAATGGTTACATATTTTTAATAATTTACCTTTACTTTTATAAGTTTCTATTATTATTTTTTTATAGTGGTGATTACTTAAGGGTATGGAGAGCAGGGGAACCTGATACACGACTGGAATGTGTGTTAAATAATAACAAAAATTCAGACTTTTGTGCACCTTTAACAAGTTTTGACTGGAATGAAGTAGATCCTAATTTAATTGGTACATCCTCTATTGATACAACTTGTACAATTTGGGGCTTGGAGACAGGACAAATATTGGGTCGTGTAAATCTTGTGTCAGGACATGTTAAAACTCAACTTATAGCACATGACAAAGAGGTTTATGACATAGCATTTTCAAGAGCAGGAGGTGGGCGTGATATGTTTGCTTCAGTAGGAGCAGATGGATCTGTAAGAATGTTTGATTTAAGACATCTTGAACATTCTACCATTATTTATGAAGATCCTACACATACTCCATTGTTACGGTTAGCTTGGAACAAACAGGATCCCAACTATTTAGCCACAATTGCGATGGATTCATGTGAAGTTATTATTTTAGATGTCAGAGTACCTTGCACTCCTGTAGCTCGATTAAACAATCATAGAGCATGTGTTAATGGGATTGCATGGGCTCCACATTCAAGTTGCCACATTTGTACTGCTGCTGATGATCATCAAGCTTTAATTTGGGATATTCAGCAGATGCCAAGGGCAATTGAAGATCCAATATTAGCCTATACAGCTGCTGAGGGTGAAGTCAATCAAATTCAATGGGGGGCTACTCAGCCTGATTGGATAGCTATATGTTATAACAAATCTTTAGAAATACTTAGAGTTTAAGAGCATGAAACCATTTTGGTCAGAAATATTTGACTTTCCATTTTTATTCATTTTGATGTGTGATTCAATCATAAGAAAGAATTTCGAGATAAGCAAAAAGAGTAAAAGTTGCTTACGTTTATGTTTGGTACTGTAATGACTAATTAGAAATATTTTAAACTAAGCGAAGCTTTAGGGTATGAATTATTGATAATAAGCAGCACACTGTATACTTTAGTAGACCCTGTAGAACTGTTTTTTATGAATGTTAATTCGTATTTAATCAACGTAACAATTAATACGATTCAATCACAGCCGATTTCATACACTGTACACAATAATTTCAAGTTTATGAACGAACAGGCCACATGATTACAAATGCGGTTTTAAATATTTTAAAAATGTATATTAATAGAAAATATGAAATATGATAAGTTATAAAAGAAGAGTGAATGATGATAATATTAAAATTTTTACTTGTAATTAGTTGAATATTTTAGAAAATACTACAAATGGCGCAGTAAACGCCATCTGTAGCACGATGCCACATTTTAGGATTACGTATGCTCGAACAAGGTCCACTTGTGTGGATATCTACTTGCTGAAAACGAATCTCGGCGTAGCCAACCTGAACGTGATAGGCACGTTAGCTTAATCGAATAAAATAATTCGAAGTGGTCTGTATTCTGTCGAAACTGCCAGACGCGGATCGCGATTTCGATCTTTTTGAATCTCATACAGACCACTTCGAATTATTTTATTCGATTAAGCTAACGTGCCTATCACGTGGAGGTTGACTACGCCGGGATTCGTTTTCAGTAAGTAGATATCTACATAAGTGGACCTTGTTTGAGTATACATAATCCTAAAATGTAGCATCGTGCTACAGATGGCGTTTACTGCGTCCTTTGTAGTATTTTCTAAAACGCACTGTTGAGACACCAGGTAAAAGTTGGTCTGCGTTCTTTGAATTATTTCACTTCGTTGAATATTTATTGAGGACGTCTGCATGAAGTATATTAGTTAAAAAAAAAAAGCGAGTATTAACGTAATATCGCCAATGATGTGTGATATCTAACCCCGGTAACGAACAAAATTTTCGTAAAAATTTTTTGGAATAATATATATATTTAGTAGAACTTTTTATATAAATTCTTTTTATAAAAATGTTTCTGTCATCTTTCTCTTACTCCCTTTTCCTCTCTTCAAATGGTGTGAAACTTTTCGGTTTCACATTTCCGTTGTATTGACGAAATTAGTCCCACATACCGGGTGATAAGATATTATACATTATAAAATGTAATGTAATATATACACTTGTCTCTTGTTAGATTTAAGCTAATTTAACTCGTTAATTTTTTATTAACGAAGTGTGTATAATACCTATAATCCATTATGATAATGATTAGATTTATAACCGTGACAAACAAATGCTTTTTGAAAAAGTTTGTTATAGGTACAGGTATTTATTATCTACAAAAAAACATAATGGTCTAAGAAATACATAAATGCATTTAAGCGAAAATAAAAATTGTTTTATTGAAGTTATCCAAAGAATGAAAGAGTCAGTAATTTGGATATATTTTTATATTAATTATATACAAAGCAGTTTGCACGATAGAAACATATTTTTTTACATTATTTTTTACTTGAAGTTTTTTGATTCACATCAGCTTGTAATGGTTGTATTGCTTCTGGTGGTAT
>NW_020438880.1:1472785-1476670 GCF_000699045.2 Agrilus planipennis | reverse complement strand
AAAAAAAAATTGGCAGTTATAGGGACTGCCGATAGAAGTGAAAACTTAGAACTTTTAGTATTAAAATTTGAAATTTCACAATGTTTGAATAAAAATTATCAACATCAATCTGGTTTTCACATCTATTGACACTCCGAGCAATAATTATATGCATGTTTATATGGTTTTTTATTATTCAAATATTTACATAAATTTCAATGTACTTGATTTTTAACATTGTTTGCATCATTGTCATCATTAATTTCAACAAATCTCTGTATAGATACAGATATACTCAGATATATACTGCTACAAGCATGTCGGTTTCGCGAACGCACTAGATTTCACCCATCCAAAAAGCGTCTAACGCCTACAGCACACGGCTGCTGCGCGTGCGCCAGTCGTGAGCATGTCGGTGACGCGAACCCATAACATTTTCCCCTGCCAAAAAGTGCCCAACGTCGCTAAAGAAGTTTTCACTTCAAAAAAATGTTTGGCCCTTCTAGCCTTCGTACATTTCCGCACATAAAAAAAAAATCCAAGAAAAAAATGTGTAATTTCTATGCTCGATGAACAATTTGCCTTACCTGTATACATATTATTTTCTAGACAAACGTCAAATTTAACATTGTAGGTTTTAATTTTGTTTTTCGAATAGTTTTAGCACTAATGTTTAAGAATATTTATATGTATAGCGTAATAAAAAGCTGAAAGGTAAACATTAAAATATCTCTACGGCATTGGTGAAACTGTTTACTTTTTTACTTCTGAAATATACAAAAACATAGGGGAACGCAAAAAAGTCGGTTTTTTAAACAAATTTATGTTCTACATATTTTATTATCACAATAATCAACTGCGCTCAATGGCGCCCCTAATAACGTCAAAGACATGAAATTGGCGTTAGTGGAAGAGTGCGACAACTTACCTCAAGAAATTATGGATAGCGTAATTCAAAGCATGCTCTAATTAGAGCCCGCGGCAGCTATTCCAGGTATTAGAGTTTTTTTTTGTGTTTGTTGAAAAATTATACAGTTCTAAGTTTTAAAGAAAAAAAAGTCAATTTCCACTTGTAATTTTGGTTTAATTATTCAAAAAGAAATGTTGTATAAGTTACATTAGGATTTGTTTCAGATAGTCTAATTTAAAAAGTTGACAAATAGTATCTAATTAATAAGCTTATCGCATCTTAAAAACAATAGAAAGTGGGAGTTTGATTCTTCCACCGAGCGTTCTGTACCTTATCAACCATATCAATTAAAAGCGCAGCAGAGGCTTGTAAGATTAAATGTGTTTTATAATAGTCACTTTAGATTTAAAAAGGATTTCTGTTCTAAAAAATTATTTACCAACCTTTTTTCTTTTGATGTTTTAAAGAAATTATTAAAAATTGAACACAAAATCATTGTCGCTTAAAAAATTATTCAAGGTTAAAGTTTAAAAAAAACCGCTTTTTCAGAATGTTGCGTTTTCTGTGGCTCTAGCCATATTTGCAAAAAAACATTTTTTATGAATTTTAGCCTTGAATAATTTTGTAAGCAACAGTGATTTCGTACTCCTTTTTTAATATTTTTTTCTAAACTAAAATAAATCGATTAAAAAACAATAGTAACTAATCTTTTAGAAAATAAAAACCTAATTTTACTAGATTATTAACGAAAATTAGTAGCTGCGTAATCGAGGGATTTGTAATTACTAATTACGGCTCCTATGTAATCAATATTCAAATTTGGATTGGACTCCTGACTCATGGGAATCCGCAAAATGACTCATACTCCATTTCTACATTTCTTGTAAAAATTGAAAATTATCACCTTGAGCAGATGCGCAACGAAGTAATTCTAATAAAGGTTTTGCTTTTTTTTTTTTTAATATGGGAAAAATTATCCCCAAATATTCGTAGCAAATCAGATCTTAAATATTTTTAAATAACGTCTTCTATTCTAGCGTATACTATTTGCTATTAATACTAACTGAAATATTAGACAAAGGCCCAGTTCATAACAACCCTTTTTTAAAAGTGCAATTTATTAAATCCTATTTCAATTTTATTGTTTGAAACATGTTTTGTTAGTACTTTGCTGTCTAGTAATTTGTTACTGGCAAACAAAATAGCTCAAACCCCAACGTCAAAATACGACACTTCATAGATGTCCGAAGCACTTTTCGGTAACAAAGTTACCTTCTTCAGGGACGTATTTTGGCGTTGGGGTTTGAGCTATTTTGTTTGTTCTACAAGTTTTTCCAGTCTTTATATTTGCTACTGGTAACTTTTAAGATAAAATAANTTTTTGATTCACATCAGCTTGTAATGGTTGTATTGCTTCTGGTGGTATTTCGGATATCGACATTAGAAATTCCGCAACATCTATCATTTGGCTTGCTGGAATATTTTCTTTTTCATATACTCTGGGTATTGGAATTATCTTAAAAAAAATTAAAAAAGATATTTAAAACTTTACTAAAATAACAATTTACTAAAAAGTCCTAAATGATTTATTTTTTCAAACCTTCACCGTTTCATCCTACAACATTGAGAAGTTGAAAATGAGGATTTTATCGGTATTATCAATGTTTTATTGAGAAACTAGAAATTCAATGCCTACATTTTTTTTGTTACTAGTGTATTAGAATACAATATTGTTGTGCATTCTTTTTAAATTAAGGATGTAAAAATAGTTTCCTAATAAACAGTAAATACAATTTCTTATTTGAGAGCTTAAATTTTCCTCCCTTAAATCAGGAAAATCGTGTAAAGCTCTCAATAAAATAGTACGGCATCCCGTCCGGGTAGTTCCGATCTCGATTTTGGGTCAGGTTGTAATTTATACGTTTGTTTGTATTTTTACCACGATTCACGCATAATTATCTTTCAAAAGTCAGTTGTATGCTACAAGAGCGTATTTTTAAGAAAAATATGTAAGCTCATGAACCACGAGTCGTGACTATAAAGTGAACGTAACAGTTCTTCTTATTTCAGCTAATATTTAAAAATTGATAGTCAAGTATGATATAAATAATACGCGTTAAAGTTGACGTTACTTAATTATTTTTTTCAAAAATATTGATTGACCAATTATTTGTTTCACAATCAGCTGACTAATTGACTATACTTTAATTATTTTTATTTATAAAATATATAGTACTAAAGTTTAAAGAAGATCGATAAAAAAATATCTATCGCTGACCAATTAATGGGTGTAATTGTTTATGACAATTTTCTGACTTTTGAGATGGTGCAGTTATTTTAAATTCCATACATCGCGGAGCAACGAATTAATGCATGAAATACGAAATAACACTATCAGGCTAACAGAAACGAAAAACAATATTAAATAAAAATGAAATCGTAAAACTAAAAACGAGCTTTGAATATGTAAGATCTAATAAGATACCACTTCAATAGGTTTTAAAGCTATGTTTACTCCTAATTTTAATTTTAAAGATTAATCTCTATTTTATAATTTTTAAAAATGTATAAACCTATATGTATATTATGAAACCTTATCTCTTTAATCCTTACCACGTTCTCTTGGGAATAAATTCCCATAATTATTACTCCAAAGAGGCATAGCATTAGCAAGTATTTCATGTTGTTTATAGTTGTTGGGTTCTCTAAAAAAAAAATAAATGCGACGAAACAATGTTATTGTTATCATATATTTAGAAACTGTCAAAAAATAAATAATATTTTTTTTTTATTTTTGGCAAATGCAAAATTAATCTCAATCTTAAATCTAAAAATCACCGTAATTTTTTTATTTATTATATCTGGAAATAACAGTTTTTTTATTACAAAGGTACCTACAATTACTATTTAGCTCCCCTGTTGTATTCTTTTTGGTATTTTATTTTATTCATACTTCATATTAAGTACTATTAATTTGTTTGGCAATTGTAATGTTT
>NW_020438880.1:1448965-1472093 GCF_000699045.2 Agrilus planipennis | reverse complement strand
AGTAACTAATCTTTTAGAAAATAAAAACCTAATTTTACTAGATTATTAACGAAAATTAGTAGCTGCGTAATCGAGGGATTTGTAATTCCTAATTACGGCTCCTATGTAATCAATATTCAAATTTGGATTGGACTCCTGACTCATGGGAATCCGCAAAATGACTCATACTCCATTTCTACATTTCTTGTAAAAATTGAAAATTATCACCTTGAGCAGATGCGCAACGAAGTAATTCTAATAAAGGTTTTGCTTTTTTTTTTTTTAATATGGGAAAAATTATCCCCAAATATTCGTAGCAAATCAGATCTTAAATATTTTTAAATAACGTCTTCTATTCTAGCGTATACTATTTGCTATTAATACTAACTGAAATATTAGACAAAGGCCCAGTTCATAACAACCCTTTTTTAAAAGTGCAATTTATTAAATCCTATTTCAATTTTATTGTTTGAAACATGTTTTGTTAGTACTTTGCTGTCTAGTAATTTGTTACTGGCAAACAAAATAGCTCAAACCCCAACGTCAAAATACGACACTTTTCGGTAACAAAGTTACCTTCTTCAGGGACGTATTTTGGCGTTGGGGTTTGAGCTATTTTGTTTGTTCTACAAGTTTTTCCAGTCTTTATATTTGCTACTGGTAACTTTTAAGATAAAATAACATTAGTCTTATAATATTAGTTACCTTTTTTTATTTTAGGAGTTTTGATATGATAATTAATATTAATTACTTAAAATATTAAGCGGTACCTATAAAACAGACCACCTTTATTAAAATAATTTAAAAAATTGATACTCACATTATTTCTCTTTAAAAATCAACTTCAGACTAACGAAGAAAATGTTTTGTTAGGTGTACTCTTTAAGTAAAAACGTATGTATATATTTACAAATGATTATGTAATGGCTACTGTATCCTTCTGAGGACATCCTTTAAATAATTACTTTAATTATAAAAGATTATAGCACCTTTTTAATACACCTTCTTACGCTCGTAAGCTCCTTTTCGCAATATTTCACGTTTACAATAGAATTGTCCTTCATGCCTTCGCTTATAATAATTGATTTGATGGTACATACTTTCTTTTGCATAAATATCAAATAAATATTGCATAAGTAGCAGTGTGCTAAGTTTTGAGTGTTTTATTATTATATATGCAAATAAACACAATTGTGTTATATACAACTACTTATAATACCTACATAAAAAAATGGGCATACAGGGTGATGTTAAGTGGCCTAAAGACTAATAAAATATACACTAGTGGATAATTGAGAATCGAATATAAGGATATCCTAAGTATACCTATAAATCCAATAAATGCAAATTAAAGCTTTTGAGAGATGCTATGCTTCGTTCAAAAAATTTTGAGATTTCGTTTAGACTAAGACAGCTTTCAGGGAAACATGTGATGTTTTCGGATAGACGTCGTTATTATACATTTCTACAANGCCCTTCTAGCCTTCGTACATTTCCGCACATAAAAAAAAAATCCAAGAAAAAAATGTGTAATTTCTATGCTCGATGAACAATTTGCCTTACCTGTATACATATTATTTTCTAGACAAACGTCAAATTTAACATTGTAGGTTTTAATTTTGTTTTTCGAATAGTTTTAGCACTAATGTTTAAGAATATTTATATGTATAGCGTAATAAAAAGCTGAAAGGTAAACATTAAAATATCTCTACGGCATTGGTGAAACTGTTTACTTTTTTACTTCTGAAATAAACTAAAACATAGGGGAACGCAAAAAAGTCGGTTTTTTAAACAAATTTATGTTCTACATATTTTATTATCACAATAAATAATCAACTGCGCTCAATGGCGCCCCTAATAACGTCAAAGACATGAAATTGGCGTTAGTGGAAGAGTGCGACAACTTACCTCAAGAAATTATGGATAGCGTAATTCAAAGCATGCTCTAATTAGAGCCCGCGGCAGCTATTCCAGGTATTAGAGTTTTTTTTTGTGTTTGTTGAAAAATTATACAGTTCTAAGTTTTAAAGAAAAAAAAGTCAATTTCCACTTTTGTAATTTTGGTTTAATTATTCAAAAAGAAATGTTGTATAAGTTACATTAGGATTTGTTTCAGATAGTTTGAGCGCAACTGATTATTGTAATAATAAACATAAACTTGTTTAAAAAACCGACCTTTTTTTGCGTTCCCCTAATTGTGCTGGTATGTGTAGTAGACGACAAGGTAAAACGTTCACTTTTTTTTTCTTTTTTGCAATTCTCCATCTTTTGAACAAGGCTTCTCAAAAACATTACATTATCATTTATACGAAAAAATGACTGAAGGTCGTATTTTCCAAAAGACACTGGTGATTCCATTTTTTTGTAATAGAAATTCCCATATAGTCCAGTCAAACAAGCAAAATATGACTTGATTTTTCCGTTACGGCGNATTAATTTAGAATGACATTTTCAGTGGAAAATTGAATTAGAACAGATCTTAGAAGTAGCTGTTAGTGATTCTGAATTATGGGTTGCAATGCTTGCAGAAGCTTTAAAAACATATCCGTCTACTGGTGCATTAAATACAGAAATTTCGGATCTATATGAAGTGAGGCCTATTTTTACAGATTTAGTTAATGATCTTCGTCGATTAGTAAAGAAACAAGCTGATCAAGTTATGCTTCCTATGGAATAAACCTTATAACTTTTTAATTTTTAATAGTAAGTTAAAAAAAATATCAGCTCAAAAAATGGCTCGAGAACATTAAGTTATGAAAGAGGGGGTAACTTACGATTAAAAAATTAAAAGTTATATGGTTTTATACGTCAAGTATATAAACGTGCTGCCAAAGAAATATTGTTACAATATCGGTCCAAATCAATATTTTTTAAAAAATTCTAGCGGAATATTAAATCTAAATAGTTTTTCAAATTTTTGGCTTGGTTTCAGTAGGAAAAAATATTTACAAAAAATACCGCATTTACAATTAAGCAAAAAAAAAAACCGTTCGATGGCTTATTATTTACTTATTATTACTTTCTAACAACATTACATAAAAACGATTTTAGCCTGAAATGAATCCCCTGAAGATGTTATCTATTAAGCATGGCGAAACGTTTGCAGTTAGGGAAAGTAGAAACATCTATAAAGTCATTTCCTCAATATGATTTTCGCAGTAGGATATTCTGAGTTATGACGTTAAATAAAATGATAACTGAACAACAATAATAATCAATAAATAGCTCAAAATTATAGACATAAAATGTCACCAGCCTAGAAAATTATACGAAACAAATAATGACAAAAAAAAAAGAAAATAAACTAACTCAAAAATTTAAAACCCTACAAACTCACGAGTAACGTGAATGTTTACTTATTAAGTATATTATCGACCTATCATCAATTTTTTGTCGATTACAATAATCTTCTACGCGTATATAAATCAGACTATGAAATTAAAATTATAAACAGATATATTACAATTTATAAGTTTCACATTAAATTGTTTGGGTATGTTATTATCGTCATGTTTTTTTTTATAAATATTTGATTTAATTTATATACACTTTTCTTCGAAAGATTTTTAAATTTAAAATACTGTTTTAAAAATTAACTGTAATTGGTATGGTACTTATCGTTAGTAACTTACCTTATGTTGAATGTTGATTGTTCTTAGCGGTAGCACGCGCAGGTACTTCTAATTTTTGTTTGTGAAGTTAAGTGAATTTTATAGTGTCGTGATCATACTTATAGGGATAACATCCTTCGAACTGTTTAGCAATGTAATTAATATGGTATGTACAAATAATGGTTCATCATTGAAATGTCTTTATGTGTAGATACGCCAATGACGCTACCGTATACCATTAGTGTGTACAAACATCAAAGTAATTATAATTTGCTACAGCTAATTTAATAAGACAAAAAATTAATCTTTTCGCGATGTTCCTTATGAGCTATGAATTTTTAATGTACTATCCTTGATTACAATAGAACGTGTGTCAACAAACAACTTTATATGTACTTATACGTAAATTTATAAAAAAAAATGTGTGATATCGTCATGGACCACGGAATTCGGAATAATATAATGACAGAGTACAAACTAGACTGGATGGGGGCTATACGGGGATAGGGGTACGATGTGCCTAAATTCTATTGGCTACTCGTACAGAGCACGCATTCTTAGTAAATCATTTAAGGTGTAACCATGAATATATTATGCTTGTTTTTGGGCGGATTGAAGATCACCTTTCCTCTTGTCATCTATAATCACACGTCCCTATATTATTCATTGGATTTCAATAATTTCTATGAAGATAAATTTGAATTTCACTAATTTTATAAAATTATAACACGCATTATATTGATACTTGAAACTTGCTATTTTGCATGACGTCACTCAATTTTTTTTGCTTTGACCACATCATTTCTTCAACTACATCGCTATTCGTGTGATAATAATATGTTGCTCTTTCTTTTAGAAACTTACTTTCCTTTATGATGCTAAAGTGTTACGTCACTTAAAAAGGAAACTGTTTCACAAGGTTTTATTATATTTAATTTGTGGAAGAGTTCATAAGTAAGTTAAAAACACCCTGTATAATATGTTCTAGGGTTTTCTAGTTTTTGTATATTGGTGTCACTTAACATTTAGATATGAGTTGGCCATAATGCTCATGCAACAAATATTTTGACAGGACAATTGACAAAAACAAAAATATGTAAAATGGCGAATGTACGTGACAGCGATACTTCGTTGTGGCTACATAATAAATTAGGAACATCAAATGATTCATGGACAGGTGGTTCAATATGTTCGCAATTAAATGCAGAAGTGTTAAGAAACATCAAAGATTGTTTTCCGGACCTTCAAACTCAAGTGAAGTTGAAACTTCTCTTGAGTTTCTTCCACATCCCGCGCAGAAATACAGAGGAAGTAAGTGTTTACAGCAGTCTGCTTATATTTTTGTCAAATTAACAATAATACAAAATTTGTTGTATTAATGAAAAATGATTTTTTATTAATTTAGAATGACATTTTCAGTGGAAAATTGAATTAGAACAGATCTTAGAAGTAGCTGTTAGTGATTCTGAATTATGGGTTGCAATGCTTGCAGAAGCTTTAAAAACATATCCGTCTACTGGTGCATTAAATACAGAAATTTCGGATCTATATGAAGTGAGGCCTATTTTTACAGATTTAGTTAATGATCTTCGTCGATTAGTAAAGAAACAAGCTGATCAAGTTATGCTTCCTATGGAATGCCATTATGTAAATAAAGCAGCTTTAGTGTCTATTGTAAGTATCAGAACGCACATTATCTTTTTACTTTCATTTTATCAACATAGTATTTATCTTTTGTTAGGTAGGTCAGCAACCAATCCCAGCTAAACATTTTAATTTAAAACGAAAGCCAAAATCTGCACTTATAAGGCAGGAATTATTACAAAAATCAACAGATGCAGCTTCAAATCTCAAAAAGTCTTCAGCGCCTGTTATTCCTGTTCGATCAAGAGGAATGCCCAGAAAAATGACAGATACAAGTATTATTCTATTTTGTAATAATTTGTGGTTTAAAATCAAAACTAAATTGATTTTTAGCACCACTGAAAGGAATTCCTAGTAGAGTCCCCACATCTGGATTTGGACGAACAGGTTTAAGTAATAATACACCCAACAGACCACAATTATCGAGGACTACAGCTGGACGAAAAGAAGGTGGTGTAAAACTTTTAGATATTGCAGATCAACCTTTAGGTTATGCTGCTGCTAAAAAGAGAAAGAAGATGCAAGGTAATTTTGACAAGTAAAATTTTGTAAGCCTTAACATTATTAGGAATAGATGTTTTTATCTGAATGAAATGTAAACAAAACTAATACTCGCTACAATCACACCATTATTTTCTAGAAATGGAAGATGCCAAGAAGGCAAGTGAAAATGCAAATATTCATAGTCCACCTCCTGCAGCAGGTACAACTCCAGACTATGCTGCTGGTTTATCAGCTACTCCAACATATGCACCTGCTACACCTGCCCCTCCTGTAACAACTATTGGTATGTTACTAAATACAATTTCTTTTTCTTATTAGTTCTAGTATGCATACATTTAAATTTTAACTTTTGTATAATTTTCTTCATTTTTTAGTACTCATTAACGTTATGTCAACATTAATAGGTAAATTATTATCATCTGGGTGGGTAATTGTAATTTTATTAAATTAACAAACCATCATTGAGGTATTGTCAAGGTAACACACCTTTTTTTACTTACATAATTACATCACACAAAAAATATTTCTGAGTCGCGTAAAAACATCCGGCATTTGGTGTACTTCATTTGCAGCGACCATATCGTTTAAATCATCGACGTTTTATACACACGCTGTTTCATCAAACCCCCTACAAAGAAGTCCAGGGGATTTAGATCAGGTCTACTTTCCAGTCTAGATACAGGACCCGTACGTCTTATCCAGCGTCTAGGAAACTGTTCGTCAATGCAATAGTATTCTACACTGACCTATGACACCGACATACAAGACAATTTCTTTTAAGTTATTTTAGGAGTAGTTGAGGATTTTAAAACCCTAACCGAAATGAAATAATTGCTTTTACTTCTAAGTTTAAATTTAATTTTTTTCTGAATGTGTTTAACTTATTGTTTTTTTTTTAGTACCGACTCCGTTATCAACCACCACAACGGTAACTCAACCGGTAATACAAACCGTGACGTCAACGGTAACGGCAGCTCAAGTTCCGGTTACGGACGTCGTACATACCACAACTGCTGCTGTTGTTGCATCCACAACCACTGTACCTGCTCTTGCGACAGCACAGTTCGTGACGCCGTCAACTCTTCGGCCGGTGCCACCTTTGATAACAACGGCGGCTGCAGGCCAACGGGCCACTGTTGTTACGGAGCAACCGGCCACTGCCGTACCGGTCGGTACTCCTGTAGTTTTATCCACGCGTCCAGTACAGCAAGTTACACAAATTCGGATACAACCGCAACCCACCAATACATTACAAAGGAGGGGGTTGGCACTTACAGTAAGTAGATGTGATGTTAAGGTTAATGCAATTACTTTGAAACGAAAGTTAGTAAAAATTCTTCTTGATTACTATGCGTCAAAAATTGAACTACAGCATTTATTGTAAAACACTTTCATATAAGGGACAGCCACTTGAATAATGGAAATGTTTCACTATTTAATTTATTGTACTCAAGAGTATGGTTTCTATTTATGCGATCAGTATCAAGAGTATATGCTTATTACTGAACTTTAGTAATGAAATAATAGTAAATAATAATAGTAAATTAAGTGGTGAAACTTTTTCATTATTTTATTCAAAAAATTGAACTTTTCCTTTTAAAATTTTAATTTAAAAAACTGTTAAATGTGAAGGATATGGAACCAAAGGAAATTATACTCGATAGGTCAAAGACTAGGGTGGTAAAAATTCATTGAATTTCAGTAGGTGGCTAAAGAAATTTGAGAGGAAGAAAACGATAAAATTTGGCTTACACCCTGATGATAGATCATTCTGATAAGCAAATTTAATAAAAAACAAACAAATTAGCTAATCAGCGCATTTATCTTCAGTCTTAAAAATCTTCCATCAAAATTGTTAATTAAAAATCGCGAATTTTGGCACTTTTCATTTCAAAGCAAAGATTTATATACTAAACTATTAGGATGTCACACATTCCTATACTCTTTATACTTTGTATGTATAAGGGGGGAGGGTCTTACGGATGACATACTTGAAGGATACGAAATTTAGAATAGGAATGTAACATCTTTGTAGTCTACTTATGTACTTCTTTGTGGTACACTTCCTTGTGCTAACAAAAATCCATTATGATTTTACACATGAATGCCTCAAATATTAGCAAACTAATGGCTAACCCTAAAAAACGACCGTAAAAAATTCGATGTACTTAGTCAATTCTTTAAAAGCTCTATAAATAATTTTACATAATTTAATTATTAAGCGGAATTTTTGTATTACTGAAACAGTTGTATGGGACTTGTTGTTTACGATGTTTATTTTATACTACGTATTTTTTTATCGAATAAGAATTTTATGCGTATAAATCTGTTTGATTGGTTTCTTTTAGTTTTCATTTCTAAATTTTATTTGAAGCTAAATATTGAGTTATCTCAAAATTACCGTTCATCTAATGTTTTATGTGAATAATTTTACATATGATGGTGATTTAATATTTACTTGTATATTAATTTTATTTTTAACATTTAACATTACAGAGAGAACAAATGTTGGAGGCTCAAGACATGTTTAGGACTGCAAATAAAGTTACGCGGCCCGAGAAAGCTCTCATTCTCGGTTTCATGGCAGGCTCGCGAGATAATCCGTGTCCCCATCTCGGTAATATTGTGACAATCAAATTGTCAGAAGACCAAGAGAACGTACTACAATCCGACGATACATATTTGACAATGTTAGTAGAAACACACTTCCAAATGAACTATAATAATGGCGAATGGAAACGAATAAAAAAGTATAGGCACATCGAAAATGTACAAAGTAATCAAATGGCTCAGAACGTACCGACGGCCACGATTGTATGATAAGAGGCGTGATTCATCAAAGAAATATGATGGAAAAAATAGGTTACTCCACATAGTATTTATTGGATGTTTTTTCAAGCGAAAGCGATAGGAAAAGTTTTTAGTTTTGAACTTTTTTAGACATATTTGATTAAAGGAGGCTATGCTTTTGATTAAAAAAAATATGTTAGATGTCGGGATATAGTGCCAACGTTTCATGGCTGTGGCTGCTTCATTTAAAATACGATAAACGGAAATTTTTGTATGTTATTTTTCTCCATTGACTTCGTATTTTTTCTTATTTCATTGGTTAATTTATTTTTAAATAGTAATATCACTACAAAAACACATTGGGAATAATTCACAAGCTTTGTTAATTTTTTTTCTTTACAAATTCATTTCGGCCACTAGACTATTTTCTAAGATACAGAAATGTGTGTACGAATGCCGACTTTTTTATCAACCTCTATAAATAAATGTCAAGTGAATATAAATAAATTATTAATAGTTATGTATACTTGTGGTTACTTTTCGATAAAATCATTTTAAAGATTGAGGAATTTGTCATACACGTGGACTAGCTTTCTAATACCCTCTTAATAAAATGTTGCTGTTAATGAATTTAAATTAGTTTCATCGTTCTGAAGTTCCCCGTTAGTTTGAAAGCGGGAAAAATAAGGAAAAGATGTATGCTAATTTTTATAATTGTTCATTGGGTTGCACCAGCATTGTGATTACGTACGTTATCATGAATCAGAACAATTCTAGAAGTTAGAATGCCTTTCTTTGTTATGAATGACTTCCTACCAAGCTCCGGATGATTTCTCGCTTGCAAACCAACAAGGTGCTTCAACAATATCAAGACCCGTTTAAATTCATTGGTGACAACATTGGCTGTTGGAAAGTTTGTCCAAAATGTCTCAATCGTCAACGTGATTATGTTCACTTGATTTATTTATGGCCCATCGGAGATTGAAAAAAAAAAGCGGTCCTCGTACTGCTTATCACTATATTTTCGATTTCATTTTATTTTATGTTTTTTTGTTTTATAATTAATGCAAGACCACGAAACATTGTCATTTCTTACATCCAACGTGATTCGAGAGTTTTAATGACGACATTGGCCACGAAAGATCTCACATGTTTTAAGAATGTTTAAATAAAACGTCTGCCATTTTTGTTCATTATAACAAATGCGATGTAATCGTTATTTGTTCTTGTACGTTTTTTATTAAAATATTTATTGATAAACTTTTTAACTTTGTCACAGTGCAAATAGGATTACAAAAGGGATATTAATTTAATTAAAGATACATACTAAAGCTATAAAATATATTGAAAATCAAAGTAAATGTCCAAAACTAGTGTATACATGGAAATGCTTGATGCTAACGAAATGAAGTTACATCGTAATGTCTTTGTAACGAAACTCTTCATTACTGAAAAGTTCTTACAACGTAACGTTATTTGAGCTTGGTTGATTTGCTTTATAGCCCATGTACGGATTATTATAATCAAACGGTAATTTTCTGTAAGAAAACAATAAGTTGCAGTGAATATGAGCGATAAAGTAGAACCTTTGTATGTAGATGAGAAGATTTGCTTCAATACCTTAAAATACAGCTACAAAATGGAAGTAAAACGTGACATTAGGAGACAGAGTTATTCTTCCGCACAAACAGAGCTTACAGTGCTCTGCACTGTTTGGGACATTGTTCAGAGTTGTGAGCTCTGCCCCAACAAATTCTAACGTAATACAGACGATCAACGTGCTAGTATTCATAGCACCTATCAGTATAAAGGCGCAAGAATAAAAAACAAATGCATTCGTTCCATTTATTGTAAATGCGTTGTTTATAGTGGTTTTTTTCACGGCAGTAAAAGAAAAATGACTACGACAACACTTACTTCGTTAGTTTTTTGTTGTTTTTTCCCACTGTAACCTTATGATCCTAGGCAATCCACACAGTCGCCGGTTCAGAAAAAGAAGCTGCTTATTAGAATTTTAATGTCTGTATACCGGAAGTTGCAAAGGAAAAATTGATCGCCTACGTTGCTTGGGGATTGTTAGGGCAAGACCCTCAACTGCGATAAAAGTACCGAGTGATGCATCGTATGCTATGCTCTGTATTGTGCGGGAAAATGGCTGTGTAACCTAGTCTTTTAAACTTCATATAACGAACTAAAATTATTGGTCCCTTGAGTTTTGTTATAAAGAGTTTACATTGTATTTTAAAACTGAGAATCTTGCAAAATTTGAGCAAAGATTTTAATTCCCAAAATAAATAGAAACTATTATACTATCGGTGATATTGAAACGTGTTTTTAAAGTCATTTTAAACAGCACCTAAGTTTTCAAAAGAAATTTTATTAAAACATTAATTTGCAGTTTTTTTCATTTCAAAGTAGTTTTTGATGTAAATTAGCTAGCCTTTTTTATAACGAATGTTTGTACATTGATATTTGGTTAATTTAAATGTTATAATTAAGCGAACGTTAATGTTAATAAAAGTATATATTANACATTAATTTCAATATAAGGTTAGGTTTTTAATTTGTTGTGACATTTACTTATTTTTGACAAGTTGACTAAAACGTATGTGTATTGAATATAACAATAACGAATAATAAATTTTATTCAGCTTCAAAAAAATGGTAACATTTGATCATTACTTTTGCAAAATAATTAAACTGGTTATTTCAACTGCATTATTTTAGAGGGCTAAGAAAGTGTTTGATCCATCTGACAACAATATTCCCAGAAAAAGAGGAAGACCTACTGGGTCAATAAATAAAACCGTTGACAGACATTCTAAACATACTTCTAGCACTGAATTAAGACCCGATTCCCGAATGGGTAATATCAGAGAACAAGGAGGTGTATGTTCAGTTTGTCATAACAATGCAAGAGTATCAAATGATAGGTTTGTTTCATGTCGAGAGTGTAGTAACAAAGGTACGCAAAACTATTGTCATGTAAATGTTTTATTACGTTTTCCAAAATTGTGTTTTAGCTCATTTTAGCTGTTTAAATGGTGATGACAATATGATGTTACGAATGTATCCTGATAATACTTGGCAATGTCCACACTGTAAAACATGCGTTATTTGTTTTGAAACATCTGATGCAGTACGTAAATAATACTTTTTGATTTTGTTAGACCATTTGTTATGTTGTCTGTTATTTTAATTGCTCTATTGAATTATAGGGCAGTTTGATCGTTTGTTCAATTTGTGCTGATGCTTATCATGCAACATGTCATCAACCAAGAATAACTGAAAAAATTAGAAATGGTATGAAGTGGCTCTGCATTAATTGTCAGATGCCAGAACAGTTGGCTATTAATGATATTCAGTCGCATGTTATTACTGGTGACAGGGACAAAATAATTATTAATGGTGAGTTGTAAAGATTATAAAGGCATGGTTAAGATTTCAGGGACCATTGTCTTAGTAGATTTTATTACATCAACTTCTTTGGGGTTTGCTATATTAATAAAATAAAGTAATATAGAGATCAAAATGGAATTTTGCAATAGTGTGTGACACACTCCTAATTACTTCTTCATAAAAATGTGGTAGTCAAAATAAAGACTAATTAAGTTTTCAGTAAATTACTCTACCAAATAAATAATAATACTGTTTTTTCTTTGCATTTTTAAGTTTAAATTTTTTGTAGGCATTCATCGAAAATCACCATCTCCGTCAGTTTCTGGAAATTCTTCTCCACTGTACAGATCATTACAACCGTCTCCAACACCTCCTACTTTAAGCCCTCAAGCTAATCGTAATGGTGAAATATCTCCTGATTTTAAAAGTAACCTTTCAGATTCACAAAGTCTAAAGGATTTGGATCTTGAAGAACACATTGATCCAACTATTCCAGATGCTACCAATTGGTCATATGAAGACGTGTACAATTATTTTGCTCGGTATTTTCCAAATGAAGCGAAAGTATTTAAGGACCAGGTAAGAAGGGATAGTAGAATTGCATTTTCTTTGTTTATTTGACTGAACCCGTAAAAGTAAAATTATTTTACTATTAAACAATTACAATGCACAAGACCTTTAAGTAATTCAACAAGCGGAAAAGTATGAAAATTAATAATGATAAAACAAAAATGTTGGTTGGTATGAGATGTAAAAATTGGTTAGAATTAATATAAAAATAGGAGACGAAAAACTAGAAGTTGTTATTTCGATATTTAGGAAGTCAGATAACACAGGATAGAAAAAATGTTAGAAACGTGTAACAAAGAATGGCACAGGGATCGGATCGTTTTCTTCTCAAGTTCGGTTAATTTGGAAATTCAGAATGATTATAGGCTGTATGGGTGTGAAACATGGACGGTGGGCGCTGCGAAAAAGAAAAAGTTAGAAATGTGTGAGATGTGTTATAGGATGTGAAATATACCGTGGATAGAAATGAGGAGGTATTAGAAAGAATAGAGGGCGTTACGGAAGTCGATGCGAGATAAGTTAGTAAGACATCTCCTCAGATGTGAAGGGTTAGTAAGAAGCATACTATATGCAGAAACTGGAGTTAAGAAGGGTAGAGGTAGACTTAGATTAAATTACTGTTCTTAAGTAGAAATGTAGTTTGTTCTAGTTTTCGAGAAATGCGAAGATTGGCTCAAAATAAGACCTTAAAAAAATACAGAAAATTATTTTTATGCCCTTTTAAAAAAATACAGGGTAAAACCAAAATAAATACGTAAATTTTCGAATCAGAAAATACATATGTAAGGCAATATAATTCATTAGTAAGCAAAAGTTCCTACTTCAAATAGTTGAGGCTAGGCTAGCCTTATTTAAGGTACGGAACATTAAAACTGATGTACGATTTGGGAACATCAATAATATAATTTTCTTTTAGACATTGAAATTTTAAGGGCACAATCAAAATATTTAATAGTTACATATTAACTTTTAGGAGATTGATGGTCATTCCCTGCTGCTTATGCGACGAATAGATGTACTCACAAGTTTAAAATTAAAGTTGGGTCCTGCATTGAAAATATATCGTCATGTTGTTAAATTACAACACAGACGGGATGATCCAAAATTGTACTGGTTGTAATTCATTTTTATTTGTGATACTGTTGCTTAGTTTTATTTCGGTACAGAAACAAAAAGTGTATTTTTTTCTTATTTATTTTTCGTTTAGTGCATAATTGTAAATTGTAAAAAATATATTTTTAAGGAATGTATGAATTTTAACCATTTAGAATAGAAATATAATTAATTTTTGATTGTCATGTTTTTAAAGCACCATCATATTTTCGGCTACGGCTAGATTAAAAATAAAATTTTCCATGTTGGGATGAAGTTTCTTCTCTCTTAATGATTCTATCGTTATCATGTTCATTCTGTCAGTTTTTAGAGTGACAAATTTTTGTAGATAATTAAATACGTCTTGCGTTTTTCTGAAGGCTTCTTCAGATATTTCTTGATCGGTAAACTCCTCTTTTTCTGCTAATTTCACTAATGATACAGCGATTTCCTTGTGTATTTTGCACATCGTGAATACGTCTAAAATATACCGCCAATTAAATTAATATTTCAACAATTACTTTTTTAATAAAAATGGAATTATTAAAATTTAACATTTTTAAACGGTTCTTTTTAATTGTTTATATGTCTTGTGTATCTTGTGATTCACTTCTGAAACAGATGAACTAGTATTCGAATAAAACGGTTTAGCAGTTTTCAAATTTTCTCATTCGTTTGAGTTTTTTTCATTACTTTTGTATTTCTCCGACTTTTGCATGAAATCAGAAGAAAATTTTATACAGAATTTGAAATTGAATCGTCACGTATTAACGAATTTTGAAAATTTCGCTTGGATCTAGTGTTATCACTGACAGAAATTAATATCGATGGTGCACAAAAAAGATATTGAACTACATAAAGGAATATACACTTTGTTGTATACAGTTAAATTTCTGCGCTCGAACCTCCTAAAATTCGAGCTTTGGAAAATTTCTATTTTACTGCCAAACTTAATTTTTCTTTTGAAGATATCGCTGTTGCATATATTACTGTTACTCACCGCTAATAATCCTTATAATCTCAGGTCACAATGTCAAACAATATAAATACATCGTTCGTGTTGTCTTTTCCTACTGTAATCTGATGCTGATTTTTCCGAAGAAAATTTATATAAATTCGAATGAAAGAGACAGTTTAGAATGTAAAACACACACTCGAATCATTACAACCGTCTCCAACACCTCCTACTTTAAGCCCTCAAGCTAATCGTAATGGTGAAATATCTCCTGATTTTAAAAGTAACCTTTCAGATTCACAAAGTCTAAAGGATTTGGATCTTGAAGAACACATTGATCCAACTATTCCAGATGCTACCAATTGGTCATATGAAGACGTGTACAATTATTTTGCTCGGTATTTTCCAAATGAAGCGAAAGTATTTAAGGACCAGGTAAGAAGGGATAGTAGAATTGCATTTTCTTTGTTTATTTGACTGAACCCGTAAAAGTAAAATTATTTTACTATTAAACAATTACAATGCACAAGACCTTTAAGTGTATAAGAAATTATTTAGATATAATAAATGTTTCTTAATGTTATCTAAAACTCAATAAACCTGTTCGATTTTATCGCACTTGCAAAGTTAAAGACTCTNCTACTACAGTCTTTGGTAATTCCAGTTAAGAAAAATGATTTTCCCTACAATAGAATTTGTCATATAATAAAAAAAAAAATAAATCAACAAAAATGTTACCTGTATTTTTTCCGGGTTGACAACATATGGAATGAGATATAATTCTGGTTTTCTATATTTCATTAACTGACTAAATAAATACAGGGCCTAAAAATTAAACATATCCTTTTGCTAAACAAAGTATTGTTAACCGCAGTTAGCGAAATAATGATAGGTAAAAAGAGAAGTAGCACACCAAGTTTTTTTTTTAATATTTTATGGGATTTTTTTATCAAAACTGTTACTACTTGCTATCTGCTCTCTTTCTTCAGTGATTATATTTTATAATGAAGTAACACTTCGACGAAAATTTTACAAATACTGCTGCCTTTTAAACAATAGCTCTTAATATTTAGTACCTATTTTGACTATTTTAGTTCTGAAGGACTATTATCTGCAATGTGTTTTTTGTTTATTTGATAATAGACGGGAAAACTCTCATTACATAAAGTAGTAAATATGTGAATGCAGGGCGAGTCACAAATCATGAATAAAAAAAAAATAAAGGGATGAAATGTAGCTCAACATTGTGGTAAATTATTTTCAAAATAATTAAAAGTAAACAAGTATGTACTTTGTTTTTGTAACATTGTTGTTACTAAACGCAACTAATTTCGATACCAGTATCATTCTTAAGGGATTTATATTTAATGAATACAATACAGGTAATAGAAGACTATTTACATGGTACGTAAACTGTTAATAAGAATTTGGCTAAAAGTAATATTGTTCCCACATAAATCTGTAATGTGTTTGTTCTTTAAGATAAATTTTTAATTGCTTCTTGCATATTTAATTTAATAGTAAGTTTTAAGGAACTGACTGTGATAGTTTTACTTGTACGTGCAAAATAATTTAATTTAATTATTTTCACTAAATTACTAATATCTGTGATAAAATGTACAAATGTAAATGTTTCCGATTTTCTGTTTAGAAAATTAAAGTGTTTTTTTATACAACCTGAAAATAATCTAATTTGACGGTTGAAACGTCGTATAGTAAATAATAAATAAAATAGATTACTCGGTTTTGACAAAATTAAATTTGATCTATCAAAAAACTAATTCTCAGCCTTTTACCATAATGTACATTACTTCAAGATTTTCCCGATTTTGGAAACGATGTTTACAAGTGATGTGTTTGGAAACATTAAAGTAACTTTCTTAAGTTTAAAGGATTTAAAATGAACTACCTGTCGGTCCTTTGTAAAAAAAACATTACAGTGTGAGCATGTTAATCTCTAAACTTTACTTTTATCAAAAATATTTGTTTTGAGTTTGGATTAAAAGATATATACATCAGAGAAAGAGTAAGCTTAATTTGAACTTTGATTTTACTAAGAGGATAAACATATGCTTGTTTGTATTGTATTTATTGCTTAAATTTTGAATCATTTTTTCTTCTTTTTAACATATGAGATTGATGGTGATTTGAGGAATTATTAGTAGTGTTACCCGTAAATGTTGATTTTCAGATGTTACATGTGATTTAAATTAAAGATGTCGGAAGCAATAGAAACTTATAAATCAACTGTAATTGATTCATTCAATGTAAATCGCTCGGAAACTATATATGCTATATCGAAACAGTATAGTTGCTCAGCTAAAATAAAGTTATAAAACCAAAGTACTTTGCTAGGTGCTTACATATTTATATTTATATTTTTACTACTATTACTATAGGATACGACAAATTAAAATCAACTGCTACTATTTGTGGGGCAGAGGTAACATTTTTTCAAATCTCGACAACACTGACTTTACAAGGGGTGGTATCATAAAAAGTATCCAGGGGCATCAGCAAGACTAAGGTGGTGGTGTATAGTTTCAGTGCAGTCACAATTACACTTTCAATTCTTTAACTTATTTGTGAATTTAAAGGTAAAGCGTTTTCTGTATAAGGTAGTTTCTCCACTTATTGTAAAAAATCTGTAGTTTTATTTATAAACGTTTTTTACTAAATTTATAAATTTTTCACTTTTTTCTTTAACACAACTGATACAATTAGCATAAAAACCTTAAAAGCCATGTGTTTTGTTGAATTAGGATGGTTTGGTGATGCTCATTAATTTTTTAATAAATATATTCATAAATATTATCTATAAATAAATAATGTGATTAATAATAATATTTAACTTACAGTTTGAACTTCCTCTATGTTTTTATGGTAAACAATAATACGTTTTTTAAGCAATAATCCAGTGTAAATTAGGATAATTTCTAAACCAAAATCCAGAACCAATTCTACAAATAAAAGTTATTCATTTGTACATTTTATTGACAGTCACCCACACAAGATTACTTTTGTGGTGTGACTTGTTTAGACTTAAGTATGTTATTTAATAAAAAATAAAACAATAATACTGTATAAACACAATTATTTTAAAAACAATAATTTGGATGAGTTTCCCTCATTAAAATAACAATAAAAATAATACAAATTATTGTATGTACAGTATCTAATCTATTCACTTACTTTTAAGACCACTTGAATTGGTTTCTGTATATAATTCAAAACAATCATTTTCTATAGTTGGTAAAAATCCCCCCTTTGTAATTATTTCTACAAAACTTTTCACTAATTCCACAGGATTTCTTGTAGAAATATATTTTTCCATAAAAAAAATACATGCACTGTAGTACTCTTTAAATCCAAAATCTTCGGTAATAAGAACTGAATGTAAATTTCCTGAGATCAGAATATATATCCACCTGTTGGAATGAGTAAAGTAAACAAATTTGTTTTTTGATGCCAATGGAAGTTTGGATTTTATAAATTCTCTTAAATCATTTGAAATTGACGGATACACCCATATAAACATATACTGACTTTGTATTTTTTCTAAAATATATAAAATGTAACTTCTTAAAATTAATTTAAAGTTAGCCTATACCAATAATATGAATCGAAATTACACTTCTAGATAATGAGTTTTTTGGAACCATTATAAAACGAATAAATCATAATTTTATGATTTAGGTACTGTAATATACATACACTCTGCCCGATAAATTCACAATTATTGGACCTTGAATTAGGTTGCTGTTATTTGATTGTTTTTATTAACGGTAAGATTTTAACATTCAAAAACAATCACTTGTATCACTGTTCAAATATGAATTTAGACTCGTTTTAATTAAACAAGTTCTCATGCAAAACATTTCTCGCGTGAAATTCGAATTCTTTTTTATAGTGCTTAATATTTTTCATATTTTTTAAATTTTTAATTAGTATATTTAAATATTTCTATAATCCATGATAGTGCGACCGCAATCATAGACAGACCATAAATAAAATTAAAATAATTTGAGTTGTGTATGTCATATCTTCAATCTATGATCTTAATCTATAACATTCATTAGGTGTATGATAGGGTTATGGTATGTCTATGGTCTATATACTTACGCTACACTCTTTTATCTATGACATTGTGTGAATGTTACTTGTTACCCTTTGTGCATCCTTTGTGTATCTATTATCTATGGTGAATGTACATTATTTTAATAGTGCAATCTTTTTGTTCATTCTTAAGTTAAAATTGAACAGTTTGATGAAATGGTAACTATTAAAAACCCAATAATAATTATTTATGTTCATTTGAAATGGATGCTTGTGTTGAAAGTGCAAATATCTTTAGAACAATGACAGAAATACCTGAAAAGCTCAACTTGTGAGTTGGGAAAAGCTTCTATGGCGTGTATTTGGTGTTAATAAATTAATTAAAAATGACATTACAAACTCTCAACGATTGTATCCCCGATCACCATAAAGAAACACATTTGTGCATTACTTTTTATCTGCTATCACATTATTTGCTATCTAGCCTAAGATAATTATATATTACTAAATATTGCTGATTGTTTAACAGGAACGTTACTAATGTGACCATTCACTGTTGTTACTCAAGACGGGAGATCGGTCAATTAGCAGATTATCAATGAAAAACAAAAAGCATTATACATACTTTGGACATCATGTGTCTGCATTTCATCCCATTAAGGAGCAGTATCTATAAAATCAAAAGGTTCGACAGAGTGGTAATTATTTTGATTTATTAATTACTTAATTTAAATTAGTTAANAGTATAAATAAACGTTGTAGTCAGTTGTAGTGTACCTATAGTATTCCCTTCAATGTGTATATATTGTCCACAGCATAAATTTAAAAAAAGCGTTGATAATGCCCACGTATTAAGTGGGCGAAACACGTGTCTGCTCAAAAAGTTTTATGGGTAATTAGGGGTGAGTCTTCTTTTTAATTAACTGTTTATAATACTTTAATATTGTATTAGGCATGTTTTTTAGTAAAGAGGCTAAATTAATCAAGTCTGAATACTCTCTCATAATATTTTATTTTACAACAGCATAAAAACTTGGGATCACATGTGATGAAATTTTAGTTTCTCTTTCTCTGTGCAAAGTAGCAGTACCAACAGTCCTGAGGAAAGAGTGAAGGTGCCTTTTGTCATTGGGAATGGAGACACTGTGTTATTGTTAAAGGAAAAATTTATGACATAAATTGGTAAGTAACATTTAAGAATAGTAGATGAGGTCCTACAAACCTCAATTTCTTAGAGATTTGTAACTTATTTTTAAAAGACAGATTTTAAACGTTTCGGAAATGTCAAAAGCAAAACAGCAGAATTAATGTGAAAATCCAGCAGTGTGAATCTTAGCATAATACATTTTAATTTGTTTTTTTGTAAAGTAATATAAATGACGTATATGTGACTAATTTGAGAGTGAAAAGAAGAGTCATAGGGATTAAATATCGTAGCAGCTGTTTATTTCCTTATGAATAAATGGTATTATCTGACAGAAATAGCTCGGCCCCTGCAATATGTAAATAATGTAATGTAAGCAATGGTCCATTAACACAATTGATATAATATTGTAGTGTGGATGGTTAGTTTGGTCATCGTGGTTTTGTGAAAACCACCATTATTATCAGAGAACAACTTTAAATCCGAAACTTCAACGATAGTTATAATTAACAATGATTTTCACCTAATTTTAGAGAGTAAAATACTTTCAAAAGTTATTAAAAAAACAAAATGCAAAATAGGTGAAACTACTACACGTAAAGTGCATTATTAGTTTTCCTGTAAATATTACAGATACAATTAAGACATCCTGAAGTGAGTTTACTTATACAATACAGGTCCGATTTGAAAACCAGCACACATACCCAGCGATAAACTGCATCTCTTTCCTTCGAATACCCTTTCATTGTATCTTACCCCGTTCTCTCGAAATACCAGGGGCCAAACTATTTCTGTTAAGTTGTACATTGTGTATATATTATTTTAGCAATCACCTTTAAAATAATATTGATTAAAAGTATTTAATTATTTTTTGTTTGTTTCTACAGATTGACTAACAAATAAGAAAGAGTAGGATGTTAATTTTGACCCTAGCGATGATGACATGGGATGTCTGACCTGGTACTCCTTCTCAATTTGATTTTCATTCCACAGTTAATTCAGGTAATAATGCATAGTTAAATTAATATTAATTACACTTTATTAATCTGGTGTCAATTTGGTTAACAAACAAACTAGAATATAATCATAGGATGACGAACATATGTTACTTCTTTGTATAATACCGTCAGCTTATTCAATTTTTTTCTAAAAGAGAACATCGATGTGCAGTTCCAATCCCCAATTTAGAAAGGTTTTTTGTTGAGTATTAATATTTTAAGCTGTTGATTTTGAAAGCCGAATCTTTAATAAATAAAGGAATTCAGGACTGCCACTGCAGTCTGACGCTCAGAATACTTTGCAGTGAAGTGAGTTGTCTATATTATATCAAAGACGAGCAGTCGTCAGCGGTATTTTAAATTCAAATTATCATAGTACAAAAGTGGCTGCTACGGTGTGAGTCGAAACTCGTAAGCATCTAAATGTTTAGGTTTAAATAAAATAATCTAATTTTATTTGGTACATAAGCGGTCTATGTATTACGATACTTACACTGTTAATGTAAATTATTTTTTTTCACTTTGTTTTGTATATGTATTTCTCTAATGTCTCGTGTATATTACATTTTTTTACGATTTCTGATAAAGAAAGTTACTTATAGTTAAAATTGCGGAAAAAAAACCGTTAGCTTTATTTGGGAAAATTGTGATGAGAGAAAAGAGATAGATGGTTCCTAATCAAAAATAGAGATTGATTAAGAAGAAAAGTAACGTGTTGATTTTTTTAGTTAGCGTATAGTAAGAACTAAGCAATGAATTTTTTATCTTCTGTCCAAAGATTGAGAAATTTGTAACAGTTATTTCTTTCGTAGGCATCTGAAGTCTACAATTTATTCCAGCATTTTTAAAAAGCACTGTATTTTTTAAAAAAATCCGTGTTTTCAAATTTAATTAAAAAACCCTTGTAAAAAATGGCACGCACTATTCGTTGTTACAAGAAAGGAATAAGTACCTGTGATTTTGAATTATGTCAAATGAAAATTTCCTAGCCTTATGGCAACGAAAGGCATTGTTTCACGGTTTTATAATTAAAACTTCCGTACGTTTCTGTATAGTCTACATGTAACAGCAATTCCACGAATAGTAGATATATTGAATTTCTTTGTAGTTGTAAAATTTCCTTATCTGCGAGTGTTTTCCTCGGTACACGTTTTTTTGGCGTTTACACCTTCTCAAGTTTCCTGAGACCAACTTCTTACTCCCGCCCTCCATCAGCCCAACCCCGAACCAGTAAATACTTTAATTTTTTTAGGGAACCACTACCTTTAGCTTTGTTATACCTGCGCATACAAATAACAGCACATATTATGTCTACCTGTTATATGGGACAAATTTGGACAAAAATTGACCGACACATTTTCGATTTGGCTGAAATTTTATTATTTACGGGTTTTGTATCGAATGAAAAAGAGAATCGTGTTTGCGATTTTTTTTTTCAATATTTGGGAAATAGAAGTGATCGAAAATTTAAGAAATTGGTGATTTTTGACATGAAGACTCATTTTCAAAAATTCATAACCCCGGCTCTATTTGAACTATAAACTTTTTTCATTTTAAAGCTAAAAAAACGAATTTCAATAAAAATTATTAATAAATCATGTTATAAACAAGTAAAATGTTTAAATCGGTTTTAAACAATTGCCCCCGCCATAATATAGTAACCATCATTTTTTGATATTATTTGAGAAGGAATACAGAATAATTATTTCAATGACGATACAAGACACGGAAATAAGGCGTGCAATGGAATCCGCACGCCAATTTAAAGTGCCGCACCGAATGAAAACTTCAAATTCTGACTAAAATCGACGGATCAGATGAATTCAAGTTTTAATAAATTTGTTTATCCTGTGATTTAATATTTTTTATGGTTTATTCTACATCAAAATCAGTAATAATTCGGAAACAGGATAATTAAACCACAGAAACCGTTTACTAATATACCGAAAACTTTTGTGTACAAATTTTTTATAAATAACAGTAAGGTACTTTTAACATTATACTGCAATTACATAGTTTCTTAATTTGATTCGTTTAATGTTTAAAACATTGAACTTTTTGTCCATTTGGTCGAATTTTATTGTACCACAGGAATGCCATAAACCCACAAGTCAACATTTTCGTGAAGTTATGTATGTTTTTATAATAGTTTACAATTAGACTATTTTTGTTTTGTTGGTCGTGTTCTTTTTTTATTTTTGTCAATGTGTACTTTAAGTTCCCTAGACCTAAAGTGAACACATTTTCATTGAGACAAAGCGGGACAAATGTGATGAAATGAGAATTACAATTTAGTTATATATATTTTATTGTATACATTCAGATACTTGTACAAAAATTTATTTATTATTAATTATTGGTAACTATAAATATATCTGTAAAAAAA
>NW_020438880.1:1440905-1448912 GCF_000699045.2 Agrilus planipennis | reverse complement strand
CGGGACTGTCCCGCCAAAATCGGGACGTGTGGTCACTTTATCAAAACCAAATAAATTGACGATAATAAGTAGAGTTTATTTAACTAGTCTGACAAATAAAAAGAGAAATGAGTCGTCATGCTGAACAGGTAGAAACGATCGAGAAATTAAAAATTCCAGTGGTGTAGTGTACCAAATTATATATAAGGAGGAGGATAATAATTGATTACAATTTTAATTTTTGTTTCTTTAAAATAAATGCACATTTAGGCGTCTATATAAATATTATTTTAAATGTGGATGACCACATTGTCGTGCTGCATATCCTCTTATCTGTGCCCATATGGAATTGAGGTTGCAGTGGTACGGAGATAATCCGACTGCACATAATTTGGTCTATGTCGCTTTACTAAAGATACAAGTTCCGCTTTAATGGCGTTATTGTGGAATGGTATTCCTTTTTCTTGAAGCCATTGTTGAATTTCGGCCTTCCAATTTATGATGAACGTTGTCTTGAAAGTGAAGCTACGCCTAATCGTCATTTTAAATATAAGTTTTACTTGCTTTTTGTGTTTTTCTTCCATTTCATTATTTATTTACCTCATACAATATTTAATTCGTTTTTTTTTTATTTTTATAGATTGAAGAAGAACAAGTGAAGAGATTGAAGTTCATTTTGATGCTGCTGAGAAAACAAATCGTCTCCCTCCTATGATTTGTTAACTTTTCGTCTTGGAGGCTCTTGCAGTTAATTAATTGGGGTGAGCATACATGTTATATTGTATATGTAACAGTATCAATTAAAAATGGTAAATGAAGTCCCAGAAACTTCAATTTCTTAGACATTTGTAACTTGACGTTATGACTTATGTATAGTAGTTTAAGGTACTTTTCCAATTACAGAGCATAATGCGACTCAGTGCCGCACCATGCCGAAGTGTGCTGGTGCTTAATTGGAATGTGTATTAGTCTTCAAGTGCGCTAACAGAGTGCACTAATGTCAGTGTTAAGGAAAAAAAACATTCATCGACTTAGCAACCTTATTAATGTACTTTTAAAGGGAATGGTATACAACAACAATAATAATTAGTCGAAAGCTTTTTCTATCAACTCCAACTTAAAGAAAATAAACTTCGTTCATTTTACTAAGCTGGTATCCATTGCGCACATCGGACATAGGCAGTACTTTTCACAGTGCTCAACGGTGCGAGGCGTTGCTGTAGTTGGAACACTCGATGCTGCGCATAATGCCGCATTGTGCGCTCTAGTGCTCTAATTGGAAAACTACCTAAATATCTATTGATCACAGCTTAAATTGACTTTTAACGTGCATCAGTGGAAATTTTTATAACTACCTATGGTCTACATCATAAATTGACGTCGTCTATCTATGATTATTTCACATTTGTCTGTCAAATATGATCTGTCATGTAAACTCGACGCTTGTCGCCATTTTATGATTCAGCTGTTTTACTTGCTTTTTGGTGCGTGCTTTTAAGTGTGTTAAATCCCTTCCTTAATTAACAGGGCGATTAATATGTTTTTAGTCCATTTCTACAGATATTCCAACAAATGAGAGAGAATAAAGTTCAGTTTGGTTGTACTGAATCAGCCAATGTCTACAAGGGTGTTGTCTTTCGTGGGCTATATTCTTGATTTGCTGATTTCTTCTTCGTTTTGCAACATTATGCAGTTAATTTTGGTCCTGAGAGTGGGAGGCAATTGGAAATTAATAGAAGCCACTGAAACAACAAATTGTCTGCAGTGGTACTCCTCCTAAATTTGATTTGCGCTCATCAGACTGGTAGACTTCAGAACGCTACTTTCTGCAGTTGGTTAAAGTAAGAATACCTGACATAATTAATATTAATTGCTGTTTATTAATCTGTAATGGCATTTCTTTTAACAGTTATCTATTGANATCATCCGTTGTTTCAGTAGCATCAAAATTAACTGCAATTCCTTCTCGTTATTTGGACAATCTGTAGAAACAGACAAGAAAAAGTAATTAATTACCATTTTTTAATGAAGTAAATCAGTAACATATACACTTATGGAAAGATCCCTTCCACATTAATTCTGCTTCTGAAACGTTGTTTGAAAGTTGTCCACTGAAGCAAGTTACAAATGTCTAACAAATTGAAGTTTCTGGGATCTCATTTACTATTTTTAATTGATACTGTTACATACCATTGTCATAAATCCTTTCTTCAGCAAACTGTCTCCGTTCCCAATAGAAAAAGGGCACTTTCATGCTTTGTTTAAGACCATAGGTAGAGCTACTTCAGGAGCAAATGAGGACTGATACAACTAATGCTCCATAATTTAATGATATCCCGAGTTCTTCTAATGTTCCTGTAAAATGAAGTCTTACGAAAAACTATTCCGATATAATTTAATTTTAAGTAAATAACATGCATGATCATTGTTGAAGTAATGCCGAACCCTTTTCTCTGTTAATATAAATTAAATATACTACATATATAATATACCATGTATGTTCACCTTAATCAACTACAAGAGCCTCTACAATGAAAAGTTAGCAGCTAAAACACCGTAGGGGATGACTCGTCTTTCCAGTAAGCAAAGGATACCAATCCCAATCTCTCTCAATTGTTGACCAATCTCTACAAACGGACAAAAACAATTATTAACTACTTTTAATCAAAAATATTTCAAAGGTGTCTGCTAATATATTAGATACAATGTACAATTGATTAATAAGCAAAATAATAGACACCTGTTACGCGGAAAATGTAAGTAAATAAATAAATGTAAGCCTTTTCACTTTGACTCATATTAAATAAAAGAAATATGAAATAAAACATAAACAGATAATCAAAAACCACTGTCAAAAACTAATAAAATGGCGACGTGACGTCTGTCAATTTAACTTATGCACATGCTGCGGACAATTGCGAAAAACAATAATATAGTAGGAATTAATCAATATAACCTTTCAGGGTATTACACGTAGAAAGAAAAATAAAACTAATTCTGCGAAAAAATTGGCTGGATAAGTTGAATTTAAGAGACGTGAAAAGAACGTCCTAACGCTACGAAACATGAACTTATAATGCACCAAGCGCGTTTCATGACGTATAAAACGCCACTCAGAAGCAACAAATTACATTTCTGCGACGGTTCGCGGTAAATATTTCGCAATTTAACCAATCGCGTGACTAGTTTCATCCCCGTTTTACAGAATTAAATTTATGCGCGGTTTTGCTTGATCCAAGTTCCATCGCCTGATCACAACTCCAAAAATAACTGAATACAAGAGCGAGAGAGAGAGCGGAAACTTAAAATAAAGACTATTAGAGAGATAATGATTCTAAATTGAATTACGGATGTTCTGGAATATAAATTATGTAAAGATGAAATAATAACGTGCTTTATAAATAAAATAATGGATAATCAAAATAGAAAGTAATTTTCCGTTCTTCCTTGAGATGTATTATCCTATTAAATAAAAAAATATATCAAAATAGGTTCACAATCAACAAACAAATAGCGGAATATACACATAACAAAAAAAAAGCAATACTGTCAAATTGAGAACGAATTAAATAAGTTATACGTAAAACTATGATTAAGAGTACAAGAAAAATAGTTACCAATGATAGTAAGTTTGGATAATCGATTAAATAATTTGTCAATAACATTTGTACATTACTGTAATTTTTATATTTTTATGTATTATTAGGGCTTAATATGATTGATTAATACACAAAATAGCGTGTTTTACTGTGATTTAATTTATAGGAAATCAAATCAGAAGATAATCGATTAAATAATTTGTCAATAACATTTGTACATTACTGTAATTTTTATATTTTTATGTATTATTAGGGCTTAATATGATTGATTAATAAATACACAAAATAGCGTGTTTTACCAAAGCTATTAGTATTTGTCGTTAGTCCTTGTAATTGCACTATTCGCTTTCAGGTAATCGAAGAAGACTGAACAGAAGACATCGTATTTTTTGCTTTTTATTGTATTTTCTTTGAAATTGCATTTGTTTTCTTGCCTTTCTCTTACAGGTATTTTGTTGTTTACTCTATAAACTGTTATATTTTTATAATCAGAACTTAGGTTGATATTAAAATTGTTTCTAAATTGATTTTTTAGCATAATCGTTAAAATTAAATTAATTATTTGTTAACGCTTTCAAAACTAACATTCATTTGGGCGGATAGGGTGGCTATAAGGGGAGATGTGGAGGCCACAGAGGGTTAGGGGGACTTTTTTCTCCCTAATCTAGTGTTTAAATAGTAATATGACAGTTTACGAGTAATACAACACTTTTTCTTGTATTTCAATTAAAATTTCATGTGTTGCAGGTATTTTGTCTTTTAACATTTATAAGTCATTAAAACTGTTATTTCTTACATTTTTTGTTTGTATCATGTATTATACAGTTATTTAAAATAAATATCGTTTGTTGTAATAAATGTAAACATTGCGTCTAAATAAATAAATACATTATCATTGGACTGTCATTTTAAAATAAAGTTATAGATAGTAAAACTTGATTTTCGAAGTCCATTGTATCAGTTTTAATTTTTCCTACGCCTATCCGTCTGGCGGCAAGCGGTCGAATTAGACAGGTCCTTCGCGACCGCAGCGCTCTCTAGCGACAGACTAGCGAACTCGAGTAGTTCGGCTATTCGCCACCAGGGGCCCTCTAGCGACAGAGGATCCAACTAAAGTAGTTCTACTATTCGCCACCAGGGTGCCCTCTGGCGGTGGGACTGCTAAAGTAAAGAGGTTTGCCTATTTGTCACAAGGGGGCGCTGCGGACCTCACCTCCGAATACTCTCACAATATTTTATTTTACAACAGCATAAAAACTTGGGATCACATGTGATGAAATTTTAGTTTCTCTTTCTCTGTGCAAAGTAGCAGTACCAACAGTCCTGAGGAAAGAGTGAAGGTGCCTTTTGTCATTGGGAATGGAGACACTGTGTTATTGTTAAAGGAAAAATTTATGACATAAATTGGTAAGTAACATTTAAGAATAGTAGATGAGGTCCTACAAACCTCAATTTCTTAGAGATTTGTAACTTATTTTTAAAAGACAGATTTTAAACAAAAGACGTCTTGGTACGTAATGCATAAAATAACGAGCGTATGTTACTTCTTTGTATAATACCGTCAGCTTATTCAATTTTTTTCTAAAAGAGAACATCGATGTGCAGTTCCAATCCCCAATTTAGAAAGGTTTNATACTTGATATAATTAATTTTAATTGCTCTTTATTAATCTTTTATGGAATTTCTGTTAACAATTTTCTATTGTCAACAGTATAAATTGAGATTATATACATATGGGCATGTATCTCTTGACAGTTTTTGTTTTATCACAGAGTAAATTGACATTTATCATTGATTTATGGAATTTCTTTTTAACCTTTTTCTATTGTCTGGATCGTAAATTGACGTTGAGTTATTTGACATTTATCTATGCCGTGATCGATGGTTGTGATGTAAAATGGCCTGAAAGTAACGCTTGTTATTTTATAATTCACTATTTTACTTGCTTTTTGGTGCGTTTTTATTTGTGTTAAATGTTTCTTATTTATACGTGTAATTAACATGTCTTTTGTTCTTTTGTGTAGGTTATATAAGGTATGCAATAAATGAGAGAGAATTAATGTTCAATTTGGTGAAACTGAAACAGCCAAGGTCTACATGGGTGTGGTCTTTCGTGGATTATATTCTTGATTTGCTATTTCGTCTTCGCCTTGTAACATCATGCAGTTAATTTTCAACCCATGAGTGAGAGCAACTAGATATTTATTTGAATTCCACTGAATTAACAAATTCTCTGCTACGGTATTCCTCCTGGAGTTGGTTTGCTTTTCACACCTGTAAACTTTGGAACGTTACGTTCCACAATTAAATAATCTACTCTGGTAACTACGAGTTGCTACTTTTAAGCAGGTGTTTCAATAACTGGAGGTCCACACTTTACACGTAGTCTTCTTTCGCGCTCATATTCCTTCATACGAAGAACAAAGCTGTAAAAAATATCCTCATCATTCAACCTCTTGTAAACAAATATACACTATTAAGCAGTTTTTAAACTGTTAAATTGAGAACATCCAAATATGGCTAATTTAATGAATTCATTTGGAATTAAGATAAAGATTACTAAGAAAGCCCTTCAACAATAACAGCATAATTTTCTAATATGGGAAATATTTTCATTACTATTGAAAATATTGTTTTTTTCAAATAGTAGCTCTTATTTATTTAATTAATTATCATGCTTTCTGTACTTGAATTAAAGAAAACAGTAAGGTATAACAATTGTTAGTTACTAATGACTAAGAAGAGTAATAAGTACTTGTTTTTTATTTAGATTTATTTCAAATCGTTGTGCTTTGTGAGTTAGTAGCATTTTTAGTCATGTTAATAATTAGTTATTTTGTTACGTTTTAGTATCTCGCTTTGGGCCCTGCTATTGGTGCCTTATAAGTTGTATAGGTTTTATTCAATTAATAAATTGTATTCAATTATGCCCCGAGTGAAAATATTATAATACAACAGCATAAAATTGCTATTTAATAGCACTTACTCTTCATATTCACAATTTAGATAAGCATGTTTCTCATGCGAACATTTCACAGCAAATGGCCAATGGTCTTTCCTACAAGCTTTATATGCAATCCCTAAATGTGCACAATAATCACGTTTATTAAGTGGTACTTTAGCAGAGATCAGTTCTTCTTTAGTTGCCTTTGAAACTAAAACATGAATCGTTTCTCTTATTTTTACGAAATAAAAATATTACATAAATAACCTCTTTCGACACGACCATTAGGAAATCCAAAATTTGGATCGTAACTAGGCTCATCTAAAGGACTAGGTGTAATATCGGGGTGCATATATAAGTTATAGGCATTCTCGAAGATATGTCCAAAGGAATTACCCATTGTAAAATTTGTTAACTCAAAGTATCAACTTTAAAACTAAAACTTGACTGAAACAATCAAAGCAATACTTCGTCAAACACAAATTGATCCACTGTTGATAGACAAATATTTTTTGACATTTGAACCGATTTGAACTTCTCAGCTATTCAGCCAATTAGAAATTCCCCTCTTTTGTTTTTCCAAAATGAGCTTTACCAAAGAAAACAATTGATTAAATACTTGACATTTGCCAACTAATTTTCAAAGAGTCGTAAAAACCAAACAACAATTATGATTTTCATAAAATAGCATATTTTTATACGATCAGTAAAGTGGAGTTGTGTGAATATGGCAACGGATATAAATCGTTTAGAACGCTACGAACGCTACTTTCTGTGGTTAAAGAAGGTGAGAATGCATAACATCATTATTACTGCATATTGTACTTGAATAGAGATTACGATATTTCCTTTAACGTTTATCTATTGTCCACAGTATAAATAAACGTTGTAGTCAGTTGTAGTCATAGATAATAGATACACAAAGGGTAATAGATGGTCAACTCGAAACGCGCCGATTTGCGCGCCCTCCGGCAGGTTTAGTCACAACTAAATAAAAAAGGCGCGCACTTTAAATGTGCTAGTTATTTACTGTTTTTCGTAATGTGCAAGTTAAAGTGAAAAATGGATAAGAAACAATGTAATTTCCTTTTTTATAAAAGAAAACACATTGTTTCTTTGTAAAAAAGGAAATACATTGTTACTTGTCCATTTTTCACCTTAACATAAAAACTTGCGAATTTATAAGTGTAAAAGTAATAATAAGTGAAAGAATAGTAAAAGAAATTTATTGAATGTAACAAATAAACTTGTACAAAATAAATTATTATGTAACTTCAACAGACAATCGGCCAAATAGAAAAGGCCACAAAATAGAAGAAACAGTAATACAGTTTAACTTAATAGTAACATTAAATTTTTAACAACTTTCAGTAGATAACTAAAACCTTTCAATAATGTACTATAAACATTTTCAACACAATTTTAATTAAATATTACTAAGATAATTATTAATGAAGGTAAAAAATCGTTAAGTTGTGGCAACTT
>NW_020438880.1:1427901-1440231 GCF_000699045.2 Agrilus planipennis | reverse complement strand
AAAAACAAAAAAAACATGCAAAATAAAAAATTAATTTGAATAAAACGAACTTAATGAATTCTACTAGATAGAGCATGCAAGATAAAGAACTATTTCAACTACTGGGTCATCTTTGTCTTCTCCAACGTCGATCTGAAACAGATACGGTGGCAAACAGATTAATAAAGAGCAATTAAAATTAATTATATCAAGTATTCTCACCTTAATTAATTATAGAACGTAACCTTCCAAGGTTTACAGCTGTAAAAAGTAAACCAACTCCAGGAGGAATACTATAGCAGAGAATTTGTAATTTCGGTGGAATTCAAATAAATATCCAGTTGCTCTCACTCATGGGTTGAAAATTAACTGGATTGTTACAAGACAAAGACGAAACAGCAAATCAAGAATATAATCCACGGAAGACCACACCCATGTAGACCTTGGCTGATTCAGTATCACCAAACTGAACATTAAATCTCTCTCACTTATTGCATAACCTACAGAAAAGAACAAAATGACATGTTAATTACACTTATAAATAAGAAACATTAAACACAAATAAAATCGCACCAAAAAGCAAGTAAAATAGTGAATTATAAAATAACAAGCGTTCTTCACGCCATTTTACATCACAACCATCGATCACGGAATAGATAAATGTCAAATAACACGACGTCAATACGATCCAGACAATAGAAGGTTAAAAACAAAATCCATAAATCAATGATAAATGTTAATTTACTCTGTGGAAAATAAAAACTGTCAAGAGATAGAGATGCGCAAAAACCTCAATTTATACTGTTGACAATAGAAAATTGTTAACAGAAATTCCATAAAAGATTAATAAAGAGCAATTAAAATTAATTATATCAAGTATTATCACCTTAATTAATTGTAGAACGTAACGTTCCAAAGTTTACAAGTGTGAAAAGCAAACCAACTCCAGGAGGAATACCATAGCAGAGAATATGTTATTTCAGTGGAATTCAAATAACTATCCAGTTGCTTTCACTCATGGGTTGAAAATTAACTGCATAATGTTGCAAGGCGAAGACGAAATCAGCAAATGAAGAATATAATCCACGGAAGACCACACCCATGTAGACCTTGGCTGTTTCAGTACAACCAAACTGAACTTATTCTCTCTCATTTGTTGGAATATCTGTAGAAATGGACAAAAAATATATTAATCACCCTATTAATTAAGGAAGGGATCTAACACACTTAAAAGCAGGCATCAAAAAGCAAGTAAAACAGCTGAATCATAAAATGGCGACAAGCGTCAAGTTTGCATAATGACAGACAAATGTGAAATAATCATGGATGGACGAAGTCAATTTAAGCTGTACACAATAGATACATGTTAAACGAAATATCACAGATGCTGAGAACAATAGGTACCTGAAAGCAATACTACAAATACGTCATAATGTCAATTGATATAGTTAACTGTTAAAAGACATGCCATTACAGATTAACAAACAGCAATTAATATTTAATTATGTCAGGTATTCTTACCTTAACCAACTGCAGAAAGTAGCGTTCTAATGTCTACCAGTATGATGAGCAAACCGAATTTAGGAGGGATAGCACTGCAGACAACTTGATGTTTCAGTGGCTTCCAAATTAATTTCCAATTGCCTCCCATTCTCAGGACCAAAATTAACTGCATAATGTTGCAAAGCGGAGATGAAATCAGCAAATCAAGAATATAGCCCACGAAAGACAACACCCTTGTAGACATTGGCTGATTCAGTACAACCAAACTGAATTTTATTCTCTCTCATTTGTTGGAATATCTGTAGAAATGGGCTAAAAACATATTAATCGCCCTGTTAATTAAGTAAGGGATTTAACACACTTAAAAGCACGCACCAAAAAGCAAGTAAAATAGATTGAATTATAAAATGGCGAGAAACGTCACTTTACATCATGACATAGATAAATGTGAAATAATCATAGATGCATAACGTCAATTTATGATGTAGACAATAGATAATTGTTAAATGAGATACCATAGATGCACTGTAGCCGTAACGTCAATTTATACTGCAGACAATAGATAATCGTGAGAATACCATACATTCACGATAACGACAATTTACACTGTGAATAGACAAGTTTTAAAAGAAATACCACAACAGATTAATAAAGAGCAATTCACAATAATTATCTTATGCATTCTCACCTTAATTAATTGCAGAAACTAATATTCTAAAGTCTAAATGTGTAACGAGCAAGCCAAAGCCAGGAGAGATGCCACTGCAATCTATTGTTTCAGCGGTTTCCAAATTAATTTCCAGCAGTCTCCCCCTTCTCATATGTTGGGCAGTCTATAGAAACGGGCAAGAAAAAGTAATTAATTACCACTTTAAAGCAAGTAAATCAATATTATTTTCAAGTAGCAATGTGGTGGTAAAGTTCATTCAAACTGTTGAAAAGAGCAGTTCCACATTACTTTTGCTGTTCTGTTTCTGCCATTTCTGAAACGTTGTTTGAAAGTTGTCTATTGAAAGTAACAAATGGCTAAGAAATTAAAGTTACTGGACCTCATTTACTGTTTTTAATTGATACTAGTACTTACCAATTCATTGTCATGAATCCTTCCTTCAGCAAAAACATACTGTCTTCATTCTCAATGGAAAAAAAATCACTTTCGTGCATTCCCTTGGGCTATAGGTACAGCTACTCCCTGAAACGAAGGAGGACTGATGTAACCAACGGTCTGTAACTTAATGGCATCCAGAATTTTTATAATGTTCCTGTGAAATGAAATTTTATGAATGAGTATTAAAAAATATTATAATCTAGCTTCCCTAGTAAATAACGTGCATAATACAATGTTAAAGCTAATACAAAATAAATGTACTGTATGCTCTCACTAATAATTATAGCATGTATTTATGCTCACCTCAATTATCTGCAAAATTATTTATAGAAAGAACATCACATCGAACAACTTCTTTTACGCTAGCATCAAAACGAACTTCCATGTCCTCTCCGCCTCTCGTTTATCATCGATCTGTAAAAAATTAAGAAGCGAAACTAATTCACAATACTATTAAATAAATAAAACTTTAAATACAATAAAAACACGCATCGAAAAGCAAGTAAAATTGCTAAATTGCAAAATTTTAAAATGGCGGAGTAGCGTCGCTTTTAATACAAAATGGCAAGATGGACAAGAACCGAACGGNGAAGGCCGAAATTTAACAATGGCTTCAAGAAAAAGGAACACCATTCCACAATAACGCCATTAAAGCGGAACTGGTATCTTTAGTAAAGCGACATAGACCAAATTATGTGCAGTCGGATTATCTCCGTACCACTGCAACCTCAATTCCATATGGGCACAGATAAGAGGATATGCAGCACGACAATGTGGTCATCCACATTTAAAATAATATTTATATAGACGCCTAAATGTGCATTTATTTTAAAGAAACAAAAATTAAAATTGTAATCAATTATTATCCTCCTCCTTATATATAATTTGGTACACTACACCACTGGAATTTTTAATTTCTCGATCGTTTCTACCTGTTCAGCATGACGACTCATTTCTCTTTTTATTTGTCAGACTAGTTAAATAAACTCTACTTATTATCGTCAATTTATTTGGTTTAGATAAAGTGACCACACGTCCCGATTTTGGCGGGACAGTCCCGCTTTTTCGTGCTGTCCTGCGTCCCGCTGATTTTTAAAAATGTCCCGCTTTTTAGAAAATATCTGCATTTCTTATTTTAAATGTACTGTAAAAATATATAATTTGACCAATTCATGTGAAATATTTCGACATTTTAATAAATGATCCGAATCTATTGCAAAGTATTCACTCGTGAAAAATATGACCGTAAAGAGAATCATATTTTTTTTAATTAAAAAATTTAATTTGATTAAAAATAATGATGTTCAAATTATTATTTTTTTACAGATATATTTATAGTTACCAATAATTAATAATAAATAAATTTTTGTACAAGTATATGAATGTATACAATAAAATATATATAACTAAATTGTAATTCTCATTTCATCACATTTGTCCCGCTTTGTCTCAATGAAAATGTGTTCACTTTAGGTCTAGGGAACTTAAAGTACACATTGACAAAAATAAAAAAAGAACACGACCAACAAAACAAAAATAGTCTAATTGTAAACTATTATAAAAACATACATAACTTCACGAAAATGTTGACTTGTGGGTTTATGGCATTCCTGTGGTACAATAAAATTCGACCAAATGGACAAAAAGTTCAATGTTTTAAACATTAAACGAATCAAATTAAGAAACTATGTAATTGCAGTATAATGTTAAAAGTACCTTACTGTTATTTATNGTCTGAAAGGAAGTAACGCTAGAGTAGACTCGCGAAAAGTGTATAAGACACTTTTAAGATCAACTAAATAGCTAAGCCCAAGGGAAGTCGTTCGGGGAGGCCCTCCCTAGTTCCACAAGGGTGAGAAGGAAGACACACGATAACGAAACATTGAATCATGTAGAAGACGTAGGGTAAATGCAAAGCAATTTATAGTAAGAATATGCAGTAAGCTAAGCGAAGAGGTAAGCAAGAGACATGTTAGACTACACTACAACTACTAAAAGAGTTACTGCTACTACTACAACAATTACTTCAAACAAAATGAACAAAAATAAGCATGCAAAATAAAAAATTAATTTGAATAAAATCAACTTAATGAATTCTACTAGAGAGAACATGCAAGATAGAGAACTATTTTAACTACGGGGTCATCTTTGTATTCTCCAACGTCGATCTGAAACAGATACGGTGGTAACAGATTAATAAAGAGCAATTAAAATTAATTATGTAATGTATTCCTACCTTAATTAACTGTAGACTCTAATGTTCCAAAGTTTGCAGGTGTGAAAAACAAACCAAATCCAGGAGGAATGCCAATTCAGAAAATTTGTTATTTCAGTGGAATTCAAATAAATATCCAGTTGCTCTCACTCATCAGGTCAAAACTAACTGCATAATGCTGCAAAGCGAAGACGAAAACAGCAAACCAAGAATATAGTTCACAAAAGACCACACCCATGTAGACAATGGTTGTTTCAATACGGCCGAACTGAACTTTAACTTCTTCTCATTTGTTAGATAACCTGCAGAAATGGACAAAAACACATATTAATTAAACTAATTATTGAGAAATACAACTAAGAACATATCAAACAGCTAAATTATAAAATGACAAGCGTTACTTTTACGCCATTTTACATCGCAACCATAGATCATGACATAGACGAATGTCAAATAACAGGACGTCAATTTATGATGCAGACAATAGAAAAAGGTTAAAAAGAAACTCCATAGATCAATTTGTTCTGTGGAAAACAAAAACTGCCAAGAAATATAGATGCACAATAACCTCAATTTATATTGTTGACGATACACAATTGTTAACAGAAATTCCATAACAGATTAATAAAGAGCAATTAATATTAATGAAGGCATCTATTCTCACCTTAACTAATTGTAGAAAGTGGCGTTCTAAAGTCTACTAGTGTGATGAGCAAATCATATCCAGGAGAGATGCCACTGCAGACAATTTGTTGTTTCTGTGACTTCCAAATTAATTTCCAATTGCCACCCATTGAAGACGTCTGCAAACTGCAATTCCTTCTCATTATTTGGACAATCTGTAGAAACAGACAAGAAAAAGGAATTAATTACCATTTTTAATGAAGTAAATCAGTAACATGCACACTCATGGAAAGATCCCTTCCTTCCACATTAATTCTGCTGTTCTGCTTCTGAAACGTTGTTTGAAAGTTGTCTGCTGAAGCAAATTACAAATGTCTAACAAATTGAAGTTTCTGGGATCTCATTTATTATTTTTAATTGATACTGTTACATACCATTGTCATAAATCCTTTCTTCAGCACACTGTCTCCGTTCCCAATAGAAAAAAGACACTTTCATTCAGGTACAACTACGTTGACTTGTGGGCTTATCGCATTCCTGTGGTACAGTAAAATTCAATCAAACGGACAAGAAATTGAATTTTCTAAACATTAAACGAATGAAACTAAGAAACTTGGTAATTGCAGTACAACATTTTTGAAGTACCTTATTGTTATTTATAAAAAAACTTTGAGCGCAATTAAATACACACAATGCTAAAATCTGTCGAATTTAGTTATTTAGAATTTGAATCTTATAAAGTTATTAGCCTATAATTTGTAGTTATTTTGTACCAAAATAGGACAAAAGCATACAGTACATATGTAATTTTTTGATTTTCCTCATTAATTTTGATGTTCTGCTTCAGACATTTACAAAACGTTGTTTAAAATCTATCTTTCGACAGTATATTACAAATGGTTATGAAATTGAGGTTTCTAGTATTTCCACTACTTTCTATTATTTTTAGTTGATATTTTACTTACCAATCCATTTCGCAATTTTTAAATTCTTCCTTTAACAATCCTGCCTCCGTTCTCAATCCAAAAAAGGCACCTTCACGCTTTTTTCGGGACTTCAGTTACTGCTACTTTTCATAATACATAGCATAACTAATTTTATGTTCCTGTAAAATAAAATATTATGAAACAGTATTCTGATACAATTCATTTTGCCTCCCTACTAAAAGACGTACATAATACAATATACTATATACATAAAATAATGTCAAATCCTATTCTTTGTTAATATCAAATAAATATATTATACATAATTTTTAGTTCTTTGGGGTACTGCTATGCTCTGGAACAAACTGCTTCGTTTTAATAAACTGTTATTAAAATAACAACTGTTTTTATATGAAATTTAGTTACAATAAATACCATGCCTAAATTAATAATGAAAATTTGAAATGTAACGTCTTATTAATAAAATTAGCTGTTTTAACGATTTTATTCACATGTCTATATTAAAAAAAATATCATTAATTATAATTTACAAGTTTGAAAATCTTACCTTAAGTGTAATGTCGACACAGTCCTCTATTGTAAGATTCAACCCTCGTTAATAACGTGTGGTATTTGAAGACCAATTATCTATCTAACTGAACATTAACTTCCTCTCATTTGTTGGATAACCTGCAAAAATTGACAAAAAAAAGACATATTAATTAAACTAATTATTGAGAAACACAACTAAAAACACACCAAAATGCAAATAAAACAGTTGAATTATAAAATGATAAGCGTTACTTTTACGCCATTTTACATCGCAACCATAGATCATGACATAGATAAAAGGTTAAAAAGAAACTCCATGGATCAATGATAAATGTCAATTTGTTCTTTGGAAAACAAGAACTGTCAAGAAATATAGACGCACAGTAACCCCAATTTATATTGTTGACAATAGACAATTGTTAACAGAAATTCCATAACAGATTAATAAAGAGCAATTAATATTAATGAAGTCATCTATTCTCACCTTAACTAATTGTAGAAAGTGGCGTTCTAAAGTCTACTAGTGTGATGAGCAAACCATATCTAGAAGAGATGCCACTGCAGACAATTTGTTGTTATTAATTTCCAATTGCCACCCATTGAAGATGTCAAAATCATCCGTTGTTTCAGTAGCATCAAAATTAACTGCAATTCCTTCTCGTTATTTGGACAATCTGTAGAAACAGACAAGAAAAAGTAATTAATTACCATTTTTTAATGAAGTAAATCAGTAACATATACACTTATGGAAAGATCCCTTCCACATTAATTCTGCTTCTGAAACGTTGTTTGAAAGTTGTCCACTGAAGCAAGTTACAAATGTCTAACAAATTGAAGTTTCTGGGATCTCATTTACTATTTTTAATTGATACTGTTACATACCATTGTCATAAATCCTTTCTTCAGCAAACTGTCTCCGTTCCCAATAGAAAAAGGGCACTTTCATGCTTTGTTTAAGACCATAGGTAGAGCTACTTCAGGANTTGACAGTATATTACAAATGTTTAAGAAATTGAGGTTTCTAGTATTTCCACTACTTTCTATTATTTTTAGTTGATACTTTACTTACCAATCCATTTCACAACGTTATAAATCCTTCCTTTAACAGTCCTGTCTCCGTTCCCAATCCAAAAAATGACCTTCACGCTTTTTTCGGGACTTCAGTTACTGTTACTTTCCAGAGTGAAAAAGGACCGACACAACCGATGTTTTATAATACATAGCATCCCTAGTTTTATGTTCCTGTAAAATAAAATATTATGAAACAGTATTCTGATATAATTCATTTTGCCTCCCTGCTAAAAAACGTACATAATACAGTATACTATATATATAAAACAATGTCAAATCCTATTCTTTGTTGATATCAAATAAATATATTATACATATTTTTTACAGTTCTTTGGGGTACCGCTATGCTCTGGAAAAAAACTGCTTTGTTTTAATAAACCGTTATTAAAATAACAACTGTTTTTATATGAAATTTGGTACCTATAATAGTTCAAATTAAAGTATATTATTAATTTTAAAAATTGGAGCAATATTTTGCTTTTGAATCATTGCAATTCTGTTATAATGAATTAAAAGCTAAATATATGCAACCTAATAGTATATAAGATCAAATTAATAAAGGAGTATTGCACTGCCAAGAAAAAATAAAACACTTAGCACTAAAAAGTTTCATTAACAATAAATCAAGAACAAAATTTTAAAGAATCAAATTATGTAAGGGCAAAATTAAATAAAAACATATATTAGAGAAACGCAGAGTACATAATTTGTTATATTTTTTATTTCAAATGCTTGACCAAGTTAAACATATAGAAAGATTTATAATTTATGGTAATGTATTAAACTGTTACTTCAAGTTTTAAAAAGTTTTGTTAGTGATAATTTCTCAATCTTTGGGCACACGATTAAAAATTCATTGCTTTGTTTTTATCATGATTACTATATGTCACTGTCCTTACAATTTTTATGAAAAAATAAGATTTTAAAACCTTAATGCTACGCAGCTAACAGAACAGAGCTGTTGTACTAGTTGCCTATCAAATGATTTTTAATAACCTTAAATATTATAGGACAGTGAACTTGTTTTTTCGATTAGTTAAGAAAAACTACTTAAAAGGAATATACTTACAGGTGCTAGTTATTATTAAAGAGATGAGTCAAGGAGGACCTTGGTATAGCATAAGTCAAAAATTAAATCAAAGTACGGCACGATCTTTTAATTTTCTAGAGACGTGATCTTATAATAAAATGAAAAACATACAAGTAATACAAACAAAACTCACTGTTCATTACTTCTATCTCAGCATCAGCGTTCCAAAGAAATAAGTAACCCATTTACAATATTGCTAACAAAATTAACTGCAACAAAATCAAGGATTAATTTTCAAAACTATTACAGTCAGTGTTTCTTTTTTAAATTTCATGTTTTCATATTATAAATTAAATAAAGAAATGGTACAGTGTGAATCCAAAATTCAAAGTAAATTAAACAATACTGAAGTTTCATATGGACTTTGTTAAGATTTCAGAGTTTCCCAAAGCTGCTACCAGAAAAAATTAATTTCTACCTACAATTTGTACAATACAATCCAAATAAACATATACACAATTCAAAAATAGTACTGCCTTATGAAATATTTTGTCAATAATAATGAGCCAAAAATTCCCTAAAAGGTTATAAGTTAAGCTGGTGTATACAATTAATTTTTCACATTCAAAATAAAACTTATACAACTTAATTTTTTTGAACTGAATTATTCAAAACAGAACTTACTTTGCGGTGCTGCAATTCGCTTATTTATAGTTAACACATCTAACGTTAATTAGTTACCCGCGATTACTACAAAATTTCCTGACATTTAAGTCTACGTATTACAATTAATCATCTACATACTATAATTAATCAATCATCTTTATTTCAACATTATAGTTGCTACTGTCGGCCATTATTATTTGTTAATTGTTGATGTATTGTTGTCTAAGTCGGCCATTATGATTTTTTAATTGTTGATGTATTGTTGCGACATCAGCCATTAAAGTTTATTTCTGCAACTAGACCGTTTTTAAAATATAACACCAAATACTAATGAGTAAAACAACCTTCCATTTAAAATAGGGGGATTTATCATAAATAAAACCTGATTAATAAATTATCCTATTGAATAAATTGTTTAAATGTTGGTATCCTCATACTCTCTGGCTTGTATCCATCTAATCTAAATTACATTAAAAAACTTTTTTTCGCTTCTTGTGAAGTGATGCAGGCGATTTGTTATTAACTGACCATTAATGTATATACAATAGTACTATATTTTATAATTACTATTATATCACATTAAACACAAGCTCAAAAATTTATTAAAAACTCTTCAACTTGCCAGAACCAATACAATGCTTAGTTTCGAAATAGTTTATTACGATATTAAAGCTTATTAAGAAACAACTCTTTAAAAGCCTACATGTGGATATATGGTAAAATAATTCTCAAAAGCAGTTATTAAGGTTGTCATGTCCATAATAACTTATTTATGGTAATTAATGAGCAAAAGGGAACAGATTGAAAGATAAACTTCCGCATCACGGATTTTTCTTGTTAGAAATAGCTTAAAATGACCTAATCATGAAAACTTACATCTATGACTTACTATTGATCTTGCCGTTAACTAAAAGCAGTCGCTTTTTACGAAACAACTNCTGTAAGGAAGAAGGAGTGTTATGTGAAGAAGATGTTTTTAATGTTGTTGTCAGTGCTGTGGGGGGTGACATGAGGAGAGCAATAACATGTTTACAGAGTTGTTCTAGACTCAGAGGAAAAAATGAGCAAATAAATATTAATGATGTGTATGAAGTCACAGGAGTAATTGCATTTCCACCTATTAATTTTTTGTTACAAAAGTTAGTTTAATAATATTTTAGATTGTTCCAGAAAAATGGTTTAATGATTACATAGAAGCTTGCAAAAAGGAACCTAAAGATGTAGCAGATATGGTTGATACTATACTTTTAGAAGCTTATCCGGCTTCACAGGTAGAATCGTATATATATATATATATATCAGGGGAAGGGGCACCGTTGCAAACCTTAACCTAACCTAAGTTAGTGTTGCTCATAGGTGTTGCTGAGTAGGTTAGATTAAGGTATGCAACAGTATCCCCATCCCCTATATTATATACACTATGTCTGATCAGTACTCCAGAAAAATTAAGGAGAAAGAAAGTACATGAAAAAGAAGTAGAATGAGCCACTTCGCACCACTCACTGATATAGTACATAAACGTAAGGGTAGTGACCTTACCGAAAGCCCCAACTGCTCCGGCAATGATGAAGAGTATTCGCGTGATACCGCCGGTGCATTCCCACTGCACCGTCCATATGTAACCACCACATCCGCATATTCTACATGTGAATACATTGGTTTATGCTTTATATTTTCACATTCCACGTTTATATACAGGGTGTCCCAGTTATTGGTAATGTATTAAACTGTTACTTCAAGTTTTAAAAAGTTTTGTTAGTGATAATTTCTCAATCTTTGGGCACACGATTAAAAATTCATTGCTTTGTTTTTATCATGATTACTATATGTCACTGTCCTTACAATTTTTATGAAAAAATAAGATTTTAAAACCTTAATGCTACGCAGCTAACAGAACAGAGCTGTTGTACTAGTTGCCTATCAAATGATTTTTAATAACCTTAAATATTATAGGACAGTGAACTTGTTTTTTCGATTAGTTAAGAAAAACTACTTAAAAGGAATATACTTACAGGTGCTAGTTATTATTAAAGAGATGAGTCAAGGAGGACCTTGGTATAGCATAAGTCAAAAATTAAATCAAAGTACGGCACGATCTTTTAATTTTCTAGAGACGTGATCTTATAATAAAATGAAAAACATACAAGTAATACAAACAAAACTCACTGTTCATTACTTCTATCTCAGCATCAGCGTTCCAAAGAAATAAGTAACCCATTTACAATATTGCTAACAAAATTAACTGCAACAAAATCAAGGATTAATTTTCAAAACTATTACAGTCAGTGTTTCTTTTTTAAATTTCATGTTTTCATATTATAAATTAAATAAAGAAATGGTACAGTGTGAATCCAAAATTCAAAGTAAATTAAACAATACTGAAGTTTCATATGGACTTTGTTAAGATTTCAGAGTTTCCCAAAGCTGCTACCAGAAAAAATTAATTTCTACCTACAATTTGTACAATACAATCCAAATAAACATATACACAATTCAAAAATAGTACTGCCTTATGAAATATTTTGTCAATAATAATGAGCCAAAAATTCCCTAAAAGGTTATAAGTTAAGCTGGTGTATACAATTAATTTTTCACATTCAAAATAAAACTTATACAACTTAATTTTTTTGAACTGAATTATTATTGACAAAATATT
>NW_020438880.1:1407058-1427849 GCF_000699045.2 Agrilus planipennis | reverse complement strand
CCACGTGGGGTTAATGAGCCCTGCCAGGCAAAAGTAACGTTTAACACATGTGAATGGTCAAAGTAGGTCTGCATCTTGTCTCAACTTTTACAACCATAACACATACATTTGTTTTCGTACACTAGTACGTTATGTCACAAAATTTTACCAAACGCTGGGTGGTGAGGGTTGTTTGTGCACCGCTTCTAACTATACCGTAGTTGTTAAAATTTCTTTTCTATTTAAAATAACATAATACTCGACGTCATGAACTACATTACGTCTACTTCAGTTTACGATCATGGGATTTTTGATTGTGATAGGTACATAGTTTTTCTAACGTGTTAGTCATCTAATGGATCTTAACGCGAGTGCATTTTTTTCGGCTAATCCGTAACTTAATACCAAACATAAACAATAACATCACCCCAAAAACCAGTTGATTCTGACCTACTGAAGGTGAATTTTTCTACAATCAGCTGGCAATCGTAATTAATTTGCGATTGTGCAGGGCCGGCATCGAAACTGTTATAATTTTATAATTTTTTATTTTGTTTCAAAAGTCAAAAGTGTTATAACATTTTATGTTCCAAATGTCCGTAGGAATCTGTGGTATAAATATTAATTATTATAACTGGGACACCCTATATATTTGGTTGTAATACTTTTCCAATCGAACACCAATAGCTTCTAGTAAGCAATGCCCATAGATAATAGATATACAAAGGGTCCGAACTCTTATCTATGGTCCGAACACACTCTTTGATAGGAAGGTGTTCGTCTCAGGCCATAGATAATAGCCTCCGGCGTTTGTTGCGTCGAGAATGAGCTTACAAAGGAGTGGATTTAGAGACATCTGCAGTCGAAATGCGCACTTAGAATTTCGGTATACGGCGCGAAAAACAACTTGTTTTGTTTATTATAAGCATATGAGGTTAAACGTATGTAAATCATATCAGTCTGATCAGTTTAAACATTTTTAAAAGATGCAGTCATTTCTAAAATCAGGAAAACTATCAAATAGCTCAGAAAAGAGTGACCCTTCAACAAGCAAAGTAGTTAAGAAAAATCAAACAACTCCATGGGTCGAAAAATAGTAAGTTGTTTATGTATACTAAACTGTTCCTTTTATTAATCGTAAGTGGGTCTCCTTAGCCGTCCAAAAACCGTATCAGAAGTTGTAGAACAAAACGAGGTAGTTGCCGTTCTACAGCAATGCATTGATGGTGCGGATTTGCCCAATTTACTTTTCTATGGCCCACCAGGTACAGGAAAAACTAGCACAATTTTAGCAGCTGCTCGACAATTATTTGGGGACATGTATAAAGATAGAATTCTAGAATTAAACGCCTCAGATGAAAGGGGCATACAGGTAATCAGAGAGAAAGTGAGGACATTTGCCCAATTAACAGCATCACATATTAGACCAGAGTAAGACTTAAGATAACGTAATGAAATAATAATTATTGTCTATTATTTCAGTGGAAAACCTTGTCCTCCATTTAAAATAGTTATTCTGGATGAAGCTGACTCAATGACAAATTCAGCACAAGCCTCTCTTCGAAGAACAATAGAAAAGAACATTAAAAGTACACGTTTTTGTTTAATTTGCAACTATGTTTCAAGAATTATTGAACCTATAACATCCAGATGTACAAAATTCCAGTTCAAACCCATTCATGAAAATATGATTATGAAGCGGTAAAATAATTCCTTTTTTTATTAAGGCTGCTTTATCATTGTTAGTTTTCTCAGTTTACAGTTTATCTGTAAGGAAGAAGGAGTGTTATGTGAAGAAGATGTTTTTAATGTTGTTGTCAGTGCTGTGGGGGGTGACATGAGGAGAGCAATAACATGTTTACAGAGTTGTTCTAGACTCAGAGGAAAAAATGAGCAAATAAATATTAATGATGTGTATGAAGTCACAGGAGTAATTGCATTTCCACCTATTAATTTTTTGTTACAAAAGTTAGTTTAATAATATTTTAGATTGTTCCAGAAAAATGGTTTAATGATTACATAGAAGCTTGCAAAAAGGAACCTAAAGATGTAGCAGATATGGTTGATACTATACTTTTAGAAGCTTATCCGGCTTCACAGGTAGAATCGTTAGTTGTATTGGGCTAAAAAATCTAATTATTCATATTCTGATAGTTTCAAATCACTAGGTGCTTTAGTTTTGATAGAAATAATTGTAAAAATTAAAAAAATATGAGTTTTATTCTGAATTAATTTCATTAGTTTTTTGATAAAGATTAAAAAAAAAATTTTTGTGATGTTTTGAGGGGGTTTAGCATTTAAAGCAAGTGGTTTCCAATCTGTAGGGGCGCCCTCCTAGAGGACGTAAGACTATTTCAACAGAGCATGCACCTGATGCCAAAATATCATTTTCAAATAGAAACAAAAAAAAAGGTCATACCTTGAGAGGTATTTATGAAATTAGATTCTTAAGAAAATTGAGGGGAACCAACATTATAAAAACAGGGGGCAGAAGTACAGTGAGATTGGAAAGCACTGCGCCCTAGGCCTTCTAAACCGAAATGTTTATTTTTTTACAGTTCGTTGAACAGTTCAATGATTGGCTGATAAATCAAGAGAATATTTCAGATAAACAAAAGGCTCTAATTGGAAATAAATTAGGAGTAAGTTCTTATTAAAAACCAATCCGATTTCTGACGTTTTTAATTACTTTTGTTTACAGGTTGTAAGTTTTCACCTACAAGAGGGAGGAAGTGAATTTGTTCAGCTTTTAGATTTAGGATGTGCTGTTTGGAAAGTATTAAGTAAAAAAGAAAAATGAAAATATGTTTTTTTTTGTATTTCTTTGCTATATTTAAGTAATAACTAAATAAATAATTTGTTTTAGTAATTTTTATATATAGATATTTTATCCTTCTGCAATTAATTAACAAAAAAAAAACAACNCGTCCATTAAAAAACTCGAGGTAGCTACAGCCTCTAAAAGAGAAAAATTTATCAGTATTAATTTCTACTAATATCACCTTACAGCTAGATGAAAACCTCGGGTAGAGTTTTTTTTATATATTTCGTCTATTTTTTTTGCGCATAAAAAAGCTATGGTGTGGGATACCCGATAGAAATGGAGTTTCTGACTACGCTATTGTACTAATACCTTCAAGCAGTGAGTACAGAGGGAGAGAGAGACTACTCCGTCATCGTGCCACATATGACTTTTGCTGGTCAGCCATTCACCTTTGTTTCAAAACCGCTATGAACAAAAATTTAGTAATTTTATTACGGCCCTACTTAGCGTAGATAAAGTGGTAAAGCGTCGGTAGGAGAGGAGTGTATGGCCGTGGCTGGAAAGTGACACTACTGTATAGGTCTTTATAGTATAAGTTTAAGTTTATAGTACTACTACTCCGCCCTAATCTTGGAAAAGGTTCCCCCTCCACTATCAAATTGAGTAATTGTTATTGTCACGTTGTTATTAACAATTTCGATATTTTTAGTAGCCTATGTCCTTCCTTGTATCATTAAGAACACCCTGTAAAAGTTTCACTCATCTTTATATAGTAGTACAGATGGTGTGTAACGCATAAGATATCCCTAAGTTGTGGTAGTTTAGTATAATATAATAGACATCCAGCTCCAGATATATACATGTATACATATTTTGTTTTAGTTTTATAAGGGGTCATCCATAAAGTACGTCACACATTAAGAGGGGGGAGGGATCGACAAAGTGTGACATTGTGTGGCGAGAGATGGGAGGGGGTCCTAAGTTTCGTGACGTTGCTATATGGTTGGATGAAAAAGATGTTGACACATCGAATGTTCGTGACATTAACAACCCAAATGAGAGAATAAGTAAGGTTTAAAGTCCTTGGATTCAAAATGATTATATTTGTAACTTCCATTAATATAATTAATAATTAATTGTTTTGTTATTTTTTTCAAATGTTTGATTTGATGTTAATAATTTAAAAAAATAATTTAAATGGAAATAAATCTAATTTTGGAACTACTGTTTTAATTTAATAATTTCTAGATGTAAAATTGCAAAGTGTGTGACGTCATACTAGGGAGGGGGGGGCGGTTACAAATGTGAACAAACATTGACAAGGCCGGGGGAGAGGTCAAAAATCAAGAAATTAGTGTAACGTGTTACCCCTAGCTAAGTATAAAAAGATTTAGTTGAAATAACAATAATCACTAACCAGCAAAAATCGTACGGGACACAATAGCGTTAAACTCCATAAGTACTGCGTACAAAGTGATAGGTATCTGTCGAATAGCATAATAAATTTCGTTTGTGTCTGATATCCACACCACACGGTTATCTTTTAATATATATTATCGGAAATGATGTAAGTGCTCCTGCCCATTCCTTTTTTACTGGTTTACATATCGGAAAACGTATGTATTGACAGTAGGACAATAGTTTTGACTTAAATATATCAAAATATATAATGTGATTAAAGTGTCATTAGTAATTAAAATAATATACATATAATGAAATTAAATGCTTACGTTTTTTTTTTAATACAAATACCGCTTTCAATTTCCGCAAGTAAATTTTAAAAGCTGTTCATTTCCTTTCTCTAAGTATGAAAAATTTACAGATTATAATACACTGCCCAAAAAATGGCCCTCGAAGATTAATTGCTTATTGTCAAAAAATGAGCCTAATATTTCTGATATACAATTTTTGTTATTTACCCCGTAGGTGTTTTTTACTAAACTAATCGAACCATTTTATGAAAATTTGACTTTCCAGGGACAATAAGAATCAGCCTGAACTAGTAACTTACGAAAATTTGTATAAGTGCCAATTTTTTAATCCTGCGAGGACAACCAAAATAATTATTCATGGATATTCACAGTCTTGCACATGTGAAAAAATTGTGGGAATGAAAAATGGTAAAGCGTTTTTTGTATGAAAAAATGTAAAAGACGCCATTTCTTAAAGCCTGAAATGGATTCTTTGTCATATTTCAAATGAGTGAAATAACTTTTTCGGTCACATTTACAGCTTATTTAAAAAAGGGGCCCTACAATATTATATTGTTGAATTGGAAAAGTCTTGCTGCTTCTCCATGTTATTTAAACGCTTTAAACTACACTATTTACATAGGTCACTTATTGGGGACGTTTTTGCAACATTTCTTATTAGACAGGGTGCATTTAATAGGATTCAGTTTAGGAGCTCATATTGCAGGAATAGCTGGACAATTGTATGAAGGACAAATACTGAGAATTACTGGTAAAAATAAAAGTTGTTTTATTGTTTACTAAATTTCTTATTTTGACGATACGAATGGCGGATTACATTTAGGTTTAGATCCAGCTAACCCTTGGCCACTAGTAAAAGCTCATAATTACCCGCAATCTGAAAAACTGGATAAAGGAGACGCCCTTAATGTGGATATAATTCATACATCACATTTGGGCTACGTCACCCCTCAAGGGGATGCAGACTTTTATGTCAACAGACTAAAGAGGCAACCTGGATGTTCACATGCCAATAGTAAGTGAACATTCACAGAACATGAATTTTGCACTTAAAATTTGATGCCCTATTAAATTCAAAAGATATTTCAAAAGAATTTCTCATCTAATTTAATAATAATAAATTAGAATAGTTAAAAATAATAATTGAGAATTAACAAATTTTGACTTAAGAGTCGATCAACCTAGTGTTTATAATTTTTATGTGAGATGATTCTTTCATATGGAACTTGTGTGCTTTGAACACTTTCATTTTTTTCCAATTTCTTGGTTTTTGCCCTTAATTTTTTTTTATCGATTTGGCCCCCCACTTTCACTTTGTCTCCCCGATGGCGATCGCCACTTGGGCCAGCCCCTACCCTGTTGTCGATTCTGAAACTCAACCTATGTTATACTTCATTTACTTTCTCTAGCAATGTTCCACTTCCAATGTCTTGGATGCGCACTGGCAAAATCGTAGGTAGATAGAAAAAAGCTCATTATATTCTCGACTCTTGTTCATTAAACATACTTTTTCATATAGTACCTGCCAAAAGTTTTGTTCAATCGTGAATAGTAGTGCGAGTCGAAAACAATCGTTTAATATGTCTTCAAATATAAATAAACATCTCGTTGATATTTTCAGTAGTAAATAGTACCAATAACAGCACATTTGAGCAATGCAATTGTAGTGGATAAAATGATCAATTTTTCCGTGCAGTACTGTATGGATTATACGCTTCTCACCGGTTAAGAGTTTGTCCGAGAGTTATTTCCTTCCTTTTCTGGCCAGTGCTGTTCCTTTCTACTTTGCGCCGGTCAAATTAAAGGTCACATCGCTACAGAAAGTAAACGAAGTATACCTAATATTGACTGTGAATGAATACAAGAAATTTCCACTATCGTTTTTAATTTTCAAAATTTCTAATTTAATTTTATATTTTTAAAAAACAGTGAGATGTTATCACAAAAGAAGCTTAGATTATTTCGCTGAGTCTATTTTATCTTATGAAAAATTCAAAACAATGGAATGCGAATCTTTTGGAGAATATAGAAAAGGAAATTGTACAAATGAAACTGATGTTTATATGGGCGAGTCGTGGCCACAAAGGTTGGTTCTATTAATAAATGAATAAATATTATTATACCTTCTAAAGAAAATAAATTAATTTGAGACAAAAATTAATACGTATATTTTCACTGTTTTCATTTAGTGGTGGAAAACGTGGCATTTTCTGTATTAATTTGAACGAAACAGCTGTCGATTCTTATTTGGAAGAAGAAGTCGAATGTGAATTTTAAATTATCTATAAAACAGTATGTACAGTTAATAGTTGGTCATATAAATATATGAAAAAATTTATAAAATTTGTGTAATTATTTAATTATAAAATATCAAATTCTTTTTTAACTTAATACAATTGTTTTTAATACGTTTAGTTTGAATAATAATAATCGTAATAATAATATAAAGGTAGGACGCATAAAAATTAAAAGAAGTCGCTAATTGGTATCTAGGAATATTTCAGGATGGAAGGAGTAATAGTACAATGGATAGCGCAGAGTGGAGTCGCCTTTAACAAAAAGAAGTCGCTTCTTTGAGCCCGAACGATTAATTTAGAAATTCGAAAAAAATTGTTAAAGGGAGCACGGTTCAATGGCACGCCGTTTTTCTATTTAATGATATAATAAGAATTTAATCAGGTGTCTCTAGTCACCATAAAAATAGAGAAAAAAATATAGTATTGAAATTTTTCAGAACATAATTTTAAAACCGAATATTTTTTATATCATAACGTAATAACAATTTAATGAATTAAAATGTTTTACAATAAAACGTTATTCAGGTAATTAATATTATGTCCCGACATAACAATTATCTGATTTAAAATTTTACAAATGCACATTTTTAGTATGAAAATTTAATTATATCGTGATATATTTGTAATATGGCAATTAAGATATTAAAATTCTTGGAAGAAAATTATGGTTTAACATAATTATTTGATTTTCCCTCCATTTAAGGTGAAATGTTTATTCAAAATTATTTTTATGTACATAATTTTAATTCAGAATTATTATTATCTACATAATTTTAATTCAGAATTATTTTTATGTAAATAATTTTAATTTGGAATTATTTTTATATACATAATTTTAATTCGGAATTATTTTTATGTTCATAATTGTAATTCAGAATTTTCTTCCCCTCTGAGAACGTAGTTAGAAATAAGGAGCAATATTAGGTTTTGTAAATTTAAAAATTTGAAAAAGTCCCGCACAAGGGGCGAAACGTCGGAGTATATTTTCACAATAAAATGATGAAAATACCGTGAATAGAGAAGGTTAGAAATGAGGAGGTATTAGAAAGAGTAGGAAATCAATAAGAAATAGGCAAGATAGGTTAGGATGGCATCTTCGTAAGCATGAAGGGCTTGTTACAGACAGATTAGAACCAGCAACAGGGGTTAAAAGAAGTAGAGGTAAACCTGGATTAAATTACTCTTCACAAATAATTAAAGATGTGAGAACTTCCAGTTTTAGGGAAATGCGAAGATTAACTCAAGATAGAAAAGAGTGGAGATGGGTGTCTAACCAGTCTTGGGACTGATGATCCTATAAGTATGAAAATTTATTATCGTTATTCTAATGACTTTTTTCAAAATTGTCAATAAACCAATATATTCTGGCGTGTGCATATACTGAGTTCAGATGGTTATCATTACTTTCATAATAAAATTAAACTTCAACACGAAATTTGTGGTTTTCACTGATCACTATTTTGAAATTATTAATTTTTGAATTTGTATTAAATTGTTTAAAAAACCTTTTAACTTTACATACATAATTGGTACAACAAAATATTGAAATAAGTAAAAATTCAAATAAAATATTCTCGCTTATATATGGAGCGTGGATTTCCTTCACAGCAAACACTGGCACCTTATTAAAAAAATTCCGCCCGTAGCATACTCTGGCTATTGTCACAAACGAGGGCTACCTAGCTTAATAAATGACTAATTTTATTAAGGCTAATAGTTACGTAGAAATAATCGAAGTTATTGATTATTTTCAAGTGAAATTACAACGAAAGTGTCAAATCTAACTCAGATTTTAACATAATGGATTTTAGTTAAAAAAAAATTCGCAATAATTGAACCTCTACAAATTTTGATTATAAAAGATAAGGAGCGGGTTTTGAAATAATTATGAATTTTATTATTCAAGAAAGAAAGTGTCAATAAATAGTACAATTTTCACCGTTTTTCCTCGAATTATAAAAAAAGGAGCTGTGTGTTGCATGTTTTCAACCTATCCCAGACACTTTTCCTATGATTTCTAAACCTTTATCATGCCTCTTATTTATTAGTTTAATATTTGTATTTATTTAGTGATTATATACTTGTTATAATGTCCTTTGATTGTTTACTGTTTCCCCTCTTCGTAAATGCAATAAATTATTGAATAAGAGCCTTTGTATTTTTTATTTAATAGTCTAAGAAAAACAATTTCATTAAAGAAATATTTATAAAGTTTTCTATTATTGTATAAAAAACTTATTATAAATCGTAATACATAAAAGATGGATTTACCTATTTTTTAATTAAGGAATTAATAATTTATTAAGAATCCACGTGAACTTTGATTAGGTAAATCAATACTTATAATAGGTTATTATAACACTACAACGGAAAAACTATTCGATTGCAAAATGTTTAATAATTAGGTGAAATGTTAACTCATTTTTCAATTCAAATTGCTGAATTGACAGTGGTCCTCGTGGCCTTTAAAGATAATAACCTTTTACTGATAAGAACAAGTAAAAAAGTAAAATGCCATTCACAAACACGTTTAACTAAATCAGAAAAATAAAAACAACCTGCCTTTTAAACCGACTTATGATTATGAATCGATTTTAATGATTCTTTTTTTATTAGATAGACCATATATCAAATGTGGTCCCATTTAAATTTGAAGAGAATAAATATTCTACTCCTAAGGGTGAAAAATTAGAGGATGATTTCCGTTTTTAATTATTTAGTTTAAGTTTGTACATGTAGACAAAGTATTGAAGTCGATTTCTAATGAAAGAATCTTAATTATGATAAAATGCATTAAACATTGTTTTTTTACATCTGTTAATTTTGATTGTGAATTGCAGAATTATATGAACATTATTTCAATTTTACGTAATTTTTTTACTTTAATTCAAGAAAAGTATGTAGAGATTGTTGAGTCTTAAAGGCTATTGGTTTATGATAAAATGTAACAAATTAAAAACAAATTAACTTAACAAAAATAATACCGGACTGAATGAAAATTGTTATATTCACTTATCATTGCATAACGATTACATGTGACGTAATGCAAATTCAGCATTTTAAACTCCTATAAAAGCAAATTTCTTGCTATTTGCATACAACTAAGTAATATAGACCCGTTTTAGCAGCATCATTATCATCAAAAATGTTAAAAACTATTGTAACTTTATTCTGTTTTGCAGCCTTTGCAATAACCAATGGATTGTTTATTAGAAAAGTTGAAACAAACAGTGACCAGCCTTCCGATAATTGGGCCGTAAGTGGTGTTATCTATTTTATTTTTTCATTTATTGTTCAGTAAATTAAATCCATACTACATCCTACTATTTCAAAAATATCAACTTTTTTGAACTGGCAGATAGAGCAAATTAGAAACTACGGATATCCCGTTGAATACTATTCTGTACAAACTTCTGATGGATATATTTTGGACTTATTCCGAATTCCTTCAGGACGTCGAGAACAAGGTACTTATATAAAAGACAATAATTTTTATTACTCCTTTATCATCAGGTTCAGTTTTTTTCTTGAACATAATTTTTAATTTTATTCTAGGTGTACACCAGCATCAGCAAAACAGGCCATCAGATATTTCTTCAGGTCAAAGTATTGAAAATGACTTCCAATTGAATTCACGCCGTCAGGTAAAAAAAGCCATTCACAATATTTATTACTAAAAATCACGTATGTTCGACATTCGACAAAATATTTTACCTAACATCATCATCATAAGGTCGTCAGTCCTAAGACTGGTTAGACACGTACCTCCACTCTTTCTAATCCTGAGCTAATTTTTTAATTTTCCTAAAACTAGAACAGCCAACATCCTTAACTATTTGCGAACAGTAATCTAATCTAGGTCTACCTCTCCCTTTCTTGACTCCTGTTTCTGCCTCTAATATGTGTCTGACTAGACCTTCATGCCTGAGAAGGTGTTCTACCAACCTATCTCGCCTATTTTTTATTGACTTCTATAGAGTCCTCTGTTTTCCTTTTCATTTCTAACCTTTTCTACCAACGTTATCCTCATCATCCGCCTATAACACCACATTTCGAACGCTTCTAACCTTTTCTTTTCCGTCACACCCACTTTCCATGTTTCGCACCCGTACAAACATACACCTTTAACAACCTTTTTATAATTTCTAAATTAACCGTTCGCAAGCATACCTAACATAAGAAAAAAGTATTTCATCAACCGGGAATCAAACCTGGGGCATCCACATGACAGGCAAACAATTGAACGCTGAAGGCAATCAACCATGTTGATTAATAATAAAATGAATGTTTAACTGCTACGCGGGTCGGATGACGTTCGATTTCTGACCGATGCAAAACCTTATTTTATTTTTTGCACAGTACTTTATTTATTTATATCATTCGAAGGGTACTGTATTTCATTGATTGTTTCGATATGAGCTTCATTCTTCTTATAATACATAAATACCCAATAATAACGCAAACCAGAAGTTTCAACGTTCACACGTTAATATAATGGTTTTACAATTTTCTTTTGTTTTTTTATTTTAGGATAGTTATAGCAATACAGATGATCAAAACATTCGTGGTCACACTAAAACCCAATGGGGCTCAGACCAAGATAATCAAAATTTGAATCAGTGGAGTTCAAACAGAAACGACCAAGATCGAGACAGGGACGACCAGAATCAAGATCAATGGTCATCAAACAAAAACAATGGTGACCAGTGGAATTCAGGCAGAGATAATCAAAACCAATGGAATCCAAATATGGATGATCAAAATGAGAACCAGTGGGGCTCAAACACAAACGACCAAGACAAGATAGGTTCCAATAGTAAACCAGCCGTTCTACTGGTTCATGGTTTATTATGCTCAGCTGACAGTTTCATAATAGGTGGACCTTCCCAGGGCTTGGCATTTGTTTTTGCCGACAATGGTTACGATGTCTATTTAGCAAACACAAGAGGAAGTAAATATGGTCTCAGACACACCACCCTTAACCCTCAATCTGATGCAGCTTTTTGGAGATTCAGGTAAGAAATAAAATACTGATAGATTTCTTTAGAAGCAACGTTTTTATACATTGCAATTGTACAGAAAAAAATAACATCTTCCTTATTCCAACTAGATAGATATATATTTACATATATCTAAATACTTTAGTTGAATTAATGTTTACAAAAATGAAGAATTCTTTTAATTTGAGGAGTAAAACGAATCTCATCGAATTTAAATTATTGGAAAGCATTTGCTTCACTTTTTTATCTCTTAGAAACTATGTAGTATAGAATAATGATAATTTTATAAAAAATAATTATTATTTTTTTAATTTTATATTTCCCAAACTATAATATCTCGAGAAATAAAATAGAGTTGATCAAATCAAATCCTGTAATCTGTATATATTTTATAGAGTTTAATTTCTTATAGTGTCCTCTAATCGAATTTCGTATATCAAATTAAAATAAAGCAAAATTGGTGCTTCTGAAATGAAATAACAATTTTTTTCCCATATTGTTTCTAATACAGAAGTAAAAGCTCATTTTTAAAAATAAGTATTTTTTTAACACTGCAATAAATAGAATATTGCGCACCAAAGGAAGAAGGTACAACGTTCACTCCTAGGCATGAATTACCACCCTAAAAGCAAGGGGAACAGGCTCCTGGGAGAGGGTGCCGTACTTTCTTCCTGAGACTCGCATGCCATCCAAATCGTATGCGAAGGTAGAAACTTCATGGATAGTGGTAAAATCTTTTCCTAATATGAATTTTTTATCTGAGCCGGAATGTTCCTCTTTCGTCCGTAAAATCAGGGAAAAACATTGTACTTTCGGTAGGGATATAGCAAAAAAGTTTTTTCTTCGACATACCTTATTATGTATGTAAAAGTATTACCTACTACTATTTCATTAATTTGTTATGCTGTTTAATTAGTTCTGACGAAATTGGTGTAAAAGATCTGCCGGCAATTATGGACACTATTGTTCGAGTAAGTGGACAGCAAAAAATTTATACAGTTGGTCATTTACAAGGAAACACACCCCTGTATATTATGGCCTCAGAATTACCTCAATACCATGATAAAATTCGCATGCTTATATCGTTGAGTCCTGTGGCATATATGGGTCATTCAATGCACCCTATGTTGAAATATATTAATCAACACAGTTCCTCAAAAGGGGTAAGAAATTCTTACTCAAGTCTTTTTATTTAACAAATAAGACTTTTGTTGTTAAAGTGGTTGATTAAAAACATTGGTCCTAATAACTTCCGTCCTTCCGAAGAAGTTCTAAACAATGGAGGGAAAGCTGAATGCCAACAAACTGCTAATGATAAGATGCTGTGTGATAATCTCTACTTCTTAATAAATGGATACAAGTCCAGAAACTTCAATAAAGTAATCGATAAAATTTTGAATTATTAGAAACGAAAACGTTATCATATTTTTTTTAGACTCTTTTGGAAAAAGCAATTCAAGATCATTATGGAAGCACTTCCAGTCGTCAAATAATTCATTTTGCACAACTCGCAAAAACTGGTAAGTAAAAAAAAAGAAGCCGGCACGGGATGCCTGGCTTATGTAATATAATAAATTTTATTTCCATTAAAGGAAGCGAAAATGTAGAAAGTAAATAAGGCTAATAATAAGAGAAAACGAAATCAACAAAAAATGTCGCTGGCAACGCTCAACGCATTAATTAGGTGAAGCTAAGAGCAAATGGGCTAATGATAATAGTGATAGGTCCTTACAACTTGCTAATATTTCAAATGTTAAGTCAGAGCCATGATAAGGGATCATTATTTTGAAACCAGGTCTGATGTTTCGCCAAGTGCTTTTAGTCGTTTTCAAGGATAGGTCAGGCGAAACGTCGAACCTGGTTTCAAAATAATTATCCCTTACCGTGGGCCCCGCGATCTTAGCACCTCATATGTGGAATTTCGATTTAAAATTGTACCATTTGAAAGGTCAGAAAATGGTCATAAAAGGTCAATCGGTTTGATTAATTGGTCAGCGATAGAAAATTTTTTATTAAGCATTTAACTTTTTCAAGGTCAATTAAGAATTTTAGCACCTTATTTATCATAAAAACAAAAAATAATAACTTTATTCGATAGATAATGATCTACTGATAATTGCTCAGCCGAAATAAATTATTGGTCAGATCAATTTTATTAAAAAAAAATAAGTAAGTCGCGTAGACAGTTGTGCGCAGGGTAGTAAGCGTAAGAATTACAAGTTGCTTCTATATACTCAACGAAGTGGAGCATGATCTTTTTCATTCCCTACTATTAATAATTTAAAAAAAACATTTACACTTGTTTATTTCATACCGAAATATTTGAATGGTTATTCAAACCTTTTACATTCAAATCATACATTTATTAATACACTAAATCTAGGAAACAGAGCATGCGCACAACTGTACGCGACAATTATTTTTTTTTTAATAAAACTGATCTGACCAATAATTTATCATTATCTATTGAATAAAGCTATTATTTTTTGTTTTTGCGAGAGATGAGGTGCATAAATTCTTAATTGACTTTGAAAAAGTTGAATGCTTGATAAAAATTTTTCTATTGTTGACCATTTAATCAAACCGATTGACCTTTGATGACAATTTTCTGACTTCAAATAATATAATTGGTCAATCGAAATTCCACTTATGAATGTGCTAAGATTAATAAAAGAAATGAATATCATCTTGCTATTATTTGTCTGAAAAGTAAAACATGCGCTTTGAAATTGGGAGATGTGACCACAATTAACTATTAAGTAGTCATCTAACAGAAGCTCTGACGAAATACCAGACTGGACAAATGAAGCGTCTTAAAGTCACACCCTCACAAAATTTTGGCGATCGCATGTAAATAACAGAGGATTCATGAGGCTGTTGTGCGCCAAAAAAATGTTTCACATCACAATTTAAAGAAAAGAAACGTTAAATGTGTGGTTTAATAAAAAAAATTTGTTTTAGGATCCTTTGCACGATACAAACCACTGGATGATGTTTCTCAAGGTTACAGTAACGAACAACAATACGACCTTCAAAAAATTTCCATACCTGTATATTTACTTAGTGCTTCCCAGGATTACTGGTCAAGTCACGAGGATGTCGAAAAACTTGCAAATCGTTTACCCAATGCAAACAAAATTGAAATCCAGAATTTGGATATTGGCTTAGACTTTTTGTATGCTAATAATGTAAGACAAAAAGTATACGAAAGAGTTGTTGATATTATTAGAAGTAACTAAGACAAATGAAATATTAATAAAAGAAGCTTACCAGTACATTTGTGATTTCTGTTTATAGGAATTCTATGATTCTTAGTAAATCTTTTAAATATTGAAATAAGGGAAACAATTACAATAACAAAAAAAAGGACAATTGAAAATTATTGAAATAGCATTTTGAGGCACATAAGCAATTGTCAATGGCAGACACATCGAATGCATCTTATTTACCAGTCACCACTTTTCAGTTACATTATCTATCTATGTTGGTTACTTTCCAGAAGAAACGTAACCTGAAAATTTTGTAGATATAACCGTGATATAACCTCGAAACTTTTTTGCTCTGCAAATTTGTAATGAACTGTACATGGGGCTTGCAATTACAAAATATATTAATTTGTGAAAAAAATCGTTTCTATGACTCCATTTAATGTGCGGTGATTTTTATTAAACAACTGAAGACTTGCTGTATGTCAAGCCAATTTTAAACATTATTGTCTAACATAACAAGTAAGGTATTATACATTTCAAAAAGGGCAAGCTAAAATGTTTACATTTATGAAACGAAAAGTAAAGCCTCTTTAGCTTAATTTTACATAATATAGGTGGAGAAAAATGTTACGACTGTGCAGAATTGGTTATGTGTCAATCAAAAATGTTCCGCCAGCCGGCTTAATAAAGTTGGGAACTGGACCGTGTAAGTATCAGTTTTAAGTATACAATTTAAATATTTTTTATTTATTTTATTGTATTTACATACAACGGTGAAGAAATAGGTTGTTACCATTCCATAAATGATAGTTTTTTTAGGCAACACAAGTAAGCAGCACAGAAGTATTTTACAGCGATTTTATAGTAAAAAAGATGATAAGGGAAAATTACCTGACATACAACAGGTACAGTTTAAATCTGATCCAACAAAAGTCCCCCCTGGTCTTGATCCTGCTCCCTATCATATTCCTCATCAGGTCTAAAATAATATTTCAAAAAAAAAAATTAAATCTCGATTTATTATATTTACGTTTCTTTAGGGTCCTTCGGCATATCAAGCATGTAAAACACCTAATTTGTATGATCAAGTACCATCTCCATCATACCCTTGGGGTCCAATGGTAGCTGCTTATGACAAGAAAAATAGAACATTATTAATTATTGGCATAATAATGTTTTTGTCTTCAATTTTTATAGTAATTTTTGAATTTGTATTAAATTGTTTAAAAAACCTTTTAACTTTACATACATAATTGGTACAACAAAATATTGAAATAAGTAAAAATTCAAATAAAATATTCTCGCTTATATATGGAGCGTGGATTTCCTTCACAGCAAACACTGGCACCTTATTAAAAAAATTCCGCCCGTAGCATACTCTGGCTATTGTCACAAACGAGGGCTACCTAGCTTAATAAATGACTAATTTTATTAAGGCTAATAGTTACGTAGAAATAATCGAAGTTATTGATTATTTTCAAGTGAAATTACAACGAAAGTGTCAAATCTAACTCAGATTTTAACATAATGGATTTTAGTTAAAAAAAAATTCGCAATAATTGAACCTCTACAAATNTAATAAACTGACTATATAAATATTTTAAACTTAGGTATTAGTTATCGGAAATGAAAATTATCATCCTTACATGAGACCACCACTTTCAAAAGAAATTTGGTTCAATGAAGAGGATGAAGCATCGAAATTGGTCTTTAAACAATGGAATGGATCTGAACGAAGGTATGGGACATTCATTTTGCGCCCATATAAACTAAAAATTGTAACAAAGATCATAATGTGAAGCCACTGCAGGGTATTTCACTTATATGCTTGGAATAAATGGGGACTATCCCAATATATATTAACATTTTGAAAAATTTAAATTCGTTAACTCTCAAAACAAGAAGTTAGGTGTCAAATAAAAAATAATTTCTTTATTTGGCTTTATTTGTTCATACTAAATAGAATTCTAGCATTGTATGCTGTGAACATTATGCGGGGTTTCCATTGTGCACGTATCAAGTGTTTGCAGTATTTCTTACTTTAAGGCTTTTTAAAAATATTTTATTTTTTTAAAGCTTATTCTATGAACCTCCCGATTTTTATATGAATCCCCAAGGTTTGCTAAACAATGAAAATGGAGGTGTCTCTGTGGCTCGTGGTTGGACTGTAAAAAGTTTGGATGTCGAAAACAGAACGGCTACATTAGATGACGGTTATGTAATTGAATATGAAAAGTGTTTAATAGCTACTGGTATGTTTCAGTTACTCAAAAATTTAATACATAAAATTTAAGACTAATTCTATTTGCAATTAGGCGCTCGACCAAAGAACTTGGACATTTTCACTAAAGCTCCCACGAACATTAGAGAAAGAGTAACTACTTATAGGGATATTTGTGATTTTGAAGAGCTCAGAGAAATCGCCAAAGAAGTTAAATCGCTTGCCGTAATAGGTGGTGGATTCTTGGGAAGTGAACTTGCATGCTCACTTGCAAGATTCAGTAAACGCAACAATGCAGCCACAATTACTCAAATATTTAGAGAAGCCGGTAATTTGGGTAAAATATTGCCACAGTATCTAAGCGAATGGACAACAGAAAAGGTCAAGGCTGAAGGTGTCAACGTAAGTAATAATTAAAAATAGTAAATTGTGTTTCCACTTAAATTTCTTAAAGGTATTGGCAAATGCAGAAATTGTTGACGTGAATTTAAACGAAGATGACAGATTAGTCTTGACACTTGGCAATGGAAAAGAATTAGTAGTGGATCATGCTGTTGTTGCAATTGGAGTACAGCCAAATACTGACCTAGCACAAAGTGCAGATTTGGAAGTTGATCCTGAACAGGGGGGCTACCTCGTTAACACCGAGTTACAGGCGCGAACAAACCTTTACATTGTAAGTTTTTTAGGAATAACTTTTAACAGTTTCTTTCGTTTTTGGGTATACCTAAGCAATTGCACAAGGCTGGGGTGGCGGAGCATGATTTTGTTGAGTGGGTAGCCAGATGAAAGCAGAAAAATCATAAGGGTGGGATAAAAAATGGAGGCGGTTCACCGCATAAACCAAGGAAGTAATAATTGCCTTGTAAATAATAGATTAATGAAATGAATCCAAAAATTAATTAATTAATTCATTAATTGACTTAAGGAATTGTGGATTAAACAGATGAATTTGTGGTTTTTAGTTTAAAACCGAAATAACATTTTTTTGTAACCCAATTTTTATATCCTTTAATGTTGGAAAAAAATATTGTTGAGGGGTATTCCCCAAAATCGGCGTTTATAAACGATAAGCTAGCCACCTATGTAGTTAGGCTACAGTGATATTTTTGTCTACTAAAATCAATTTGCAATTAATCTAATTCTTTTGTACAAAACTTTCATGGTACCACATCATAAAATTGGGCCGTTATTAAAGTTCGACAGACGGTTACGAGAATTTGCCACTTGGTTACATATATTTTCCGTGTTTCTCTCGATTGCGTTTTTATGTTTTCAATTGCAAATGCGCGTACATACAAACGTAGTTGTCTTTCACCCAGTAGTGTTTTGGAGCGCTATTGCCTGTGCCTTAACTCATCAGTGACAACTAATATTTATACACTATTATTTATTGTACTATATGTTCTCTCTCTCTCTGCCACCCTTGGAAATGCTAGATAATTTACCAAATCAGGAGAAATTAATTTCAAAACTGTACTGTTATCTTCAAGATTATTAAAATTTGAGAACATTAAAAAGTTTATTTGCTGTTGCCGAATATTTCAAGCGTCAGTCAAGGCCTTAGTAAGGTATTTCATATTGAATATTTCAGGCAGGTGATTGCGCCTGTTTTTACGACCCCCGATTAGGACGTCGCAGGGTTGAACATCACGACCACGCTGTTGTGACCGGTCGTTTAGCAGGGGAGAATATGACAGGCGCAGCAAAACCTTATGTGCACCAAAGTATGCTATGGTCTGATCTTGGCCCCGACGTCGGTTTCGAGGCTATAGGAGTAGTTGACAGTAGTTTGCCCACCGTTGGGGTTTTCGCAAAGTGCACCACCAAAGACACTCCCCAAGCAGTGGTCGAAAACACAGGTGAAGGAGACCGATCTCTCACTGAACAGGTATATTTAAAAATTCAACAACTGGAATGTTGAATTTTTATTGTTTATTTTATTTTCTCTTTTAGAATGCTGCTGAATGTCCACCAAGTATTTTAAATTCGGATGAGCAGCAAGAAGATAATTACGGGAAGGGGGTGGTGTTCTATTTAAGGGATGGCGTCATTGTGGGTATTGTATTATGGAACGTGTTTAATAGAATGCAGGTGGCCAGACAGGTATTAAAAGAGGAACGAAAGTACGACGATCTCAACGAAGTAGCTAAACTATTCAATATCCATGATGATTAAGTATATTCAGATCCTTGTGCTGTCTTGGTTATTATTGGCTGGCATCAGACCAATTATTACATCGTAATCACACTCCCCCTTCATGTCATCAAACAAAATAATAGTATTTTAAATAAGTAGCATTTTGTTCCATGTCGTCTCTTCTCTTCGCATATTTTTGTTTGGTTAAGTTTTTTTCTCCGATATTATACGAGACTAATAGTGCAAAGTTCGTTTTGTATCATCAAGCGGCATTTACAATGTAAATAAGTATGTAAGTTAATTTTTTAATGATATACAAAGGATTAATTTATGCTTTTCATTCATTTGATCTTCTTTACAGGATATTGTTTTTTTTTTCGTTGAGTATAAAATGTCAAAAAAAATAAAACAGTTTATTAATTTAACTTTACTTAAAGAAATATTACGTTAATGACTCAGAGGCACATCATAACACATGAACAAAATAACGACTGTTTAATATCACCATGAAATCGTCCACGTTAATTGTTTTAAGTTCTTTAGCTTGTCGCTTTCCAAATTTTCTCCAAATTGATCTGAAAAAATGGTTGAAATTAAAATAAGATAATAAGAAACATACTTTGAGAATAATTTACCTAACTGATTGTTTGAAAAAATTAAAATTTGTAAAGAATTGCAATTTTCAGTGACACTTTTTAATACGTTTTCTGTAAGATTCGGACAACTGGATATTCTCAATTCCACCAAATTTTTGCCACTTGATCCTTTCACTACTTGTTCCAATCCTGCATTTGTTATCTGCCACAAAGAAAAAAAATGCCATTAAACTACATTCTATACTTTCTAATTAAAAAACTTCTCTAAAATGGCTCATTCTATTTACATAAAGCCTGTCTTCAAAAAAAATATTTAAATAAATTATTTTTTATATGCATTTAAATAGAAAAAGGATATAAATAGTACTCAATAAATGGAAAATAGCAAGACAAAAGGTAATCCTTCATAAAACGATAAAATGAGACAACTGAAATATGAAATAAACTGAAGGTAAAATACGGACCTTCACAAATGTTAGAGAAAGGTCAAAATATTTTAATCTAATTTGCTAAGCTGTTATTCATTAAAATAATTTCATGTCTACAGCAAAGGCTTTGAACATTTTAAATACAGCAATACAATCTAAGTAACTACTAACACCATTAATTGCAGTTCAAAATTATTTTTAATTTATTAAAAATCGTTGGAAAATCCAATTCATAGCATAATTGCAAAAATTAACGATTTTTACATGCCTTATTCAATTACCGTTTAAAATACTTAATAAAAGATATGACAATTTTTCAATTCAATTAAGATTACATTAGCCATATTTGTATGATTCTAAACTAATAATAATTGCGTTTGTTACGCATTGTACATATGAATAAATTTTAAAGAAATATAAAAGGTTCACCTTTTCAGTCATTACCG
>NW_020438880.1:1384588-1406121 GCF_000699045.2 Agrilus planipennis | reverse complement strand
AAGGAACATAATACATAACATACATTACATTCATTAGCCAACTTAAGTATTTTTATAATTTTTTTTTAATTTTTATATTTGTTAATTAGCTTTCAGTACAACTATGATGAGGTAAAATTTTAATAGATATCATTTTTATTGTACGTCTATATCCTCTGGATTTAACAAATCATTTAGATTACTTCCCTTCATATCATTTTTCTACGTTATGCCGTTGTACTGCTGCTGCCATTACATCAAATAAATAAATAATTGCGGTAGTATCAAAACATTCTCCTGAATCTGCAAAAAGTGGAGGCATTTTTCTATAAAAATCGTAAGATATCGATAGAATAAAAATATATGAACTCTAAAGTAGAAGCATTAAATATCTAATGACATTAACATTAATAGGATATTTTTAATAACTTTGCCCAAGTGCACCACCACAGACACTCCCCAAGCTGTGGTCAAAAACATAGGTCAAGGAGACCTGTCTCTTACTGAACAGGTTTATTTAAAAATTCAACTAGTGGAATGATGAATTTTTGTTTATTTTGTTTTCTCTATTAGAATGCTGCTGAATGTCTAAGTATTTTAAATTGGGATGAACAGCAAGAAGATAAGTAACAATTTTTGGGGCTAAAAAGTCTGCCTATGAACCTTCGTCCTTTACATATTCGCTAGTTTTATTTTTCTTTTTCTTTACAAGTCCTATGAACAGGTAACTACAATTCACCTCTGTAGAATTATAGTTAGTGTAATTACTGGTTTGAAATAAATAAACATTAGGTGAATAACTAAACCATAATACTACTTAAATTGGAATTGTAAATATAGAAATAATCAAAATTCTTGCCTTTGTTTCTGACAGATTTAAACAGCCCAATTTATTCATATTTGATAATTTGACAAGAGATTTGTCTGTAACTTTAAAACAGCCTCCAATGTCTAGGCCAATTAAGTTTGGATTATTTTCGAAGAGAATATTACAAACATTATCATCAATTGCATCACAATGGGATGCCTTAACTATACTAAGTTTGTGCATTTTAGAGAAAAATTTAACCAATCCTTAAAAACAAAGTCTTATTATTAAAACATACCTATTATTAAAATACCAACAATTTCATTTATATGATAAAATAGTTACCTTTACTTGTTAATGAGTGGACTCCAACATACATCAAAGTTAAATCACTTAATTCACTACATTTTTCAATTATTTCTAATATCTCGTCGTCAACTACTATACAGGTAAGATCAATATGTTTTACATTTTGATGAACTAACAGTGAAAGGATCTTCTTAAGGTTCACATTTCTCCAAAAATGTGACGAAACGGTAAATTTACTTAATAAACGATCCTTTACGTTATTTGGTAGGTATGCTAAACCCTCTCTATTTAATTTAACTATTTCTGCTATATTATTTATTGTATAATTAATACATCTGTAACAAGAATCACTAATTTCTGCTATATGCAATAAAAGAATTTAAAGAATACATACATATGTACTTAAAACTAAAAATTCTTTCAATTAAAACAAATTAAAATATTTCAATAAATTATATTTTAGAAACATTTATAAATAAATTAACCTCAAAAAAATACTTACATGGATTTTAACGATTTCATTTGAAAATTAAAATTTCTGGTCATATTTGTACTCAATAGTTATCTAAAACGAACCACACGCAAACGTAAGCAACATAAACCTGAAAGATTATTTACCACCGTGTTTATATTAGAAAAAGCTAATTATAAATTCATAACATGTCACGTTTTATACCTGAATTAAATATTATTGTAAATGGAATTGAACAAGGAACATAATACATAACATACATGCATTTAAATATTAAAATCTGACATGTAAACAAGAAAATGGCTAAGATATCAGCTGCCGTATCTTGCCGCGAGCTACGGAACCAGTTCTGATGAAATAAATATAGAATTAAATCATCTTATTAATGTTATGAAGAATGATAAAAAAGGTGTAATTATTTCATCATACGTATAATTGTTTTTTTCATCTTTTAAGAATTACGAAGTATAAATACATAAAGATAATTAAATTGAGGATGTCAATAGGTTTCCTACGTTTACAGTTGAGTAAAAATACTGTCCTGTTTAACAGTGATGCCTTTTTGGTGTTAAGTTTGACCCATAATTTTAGGTTGGTGGCAGTTTGTATCCTGAAACGAGTTGTAATGTTGTTAAAGAAACCCATGGTGTCCAAAAATAAAGTTGATCTTAGTAACTACCGTACTAGTTGAATTAAAGATAATTAAGTTAAGGATTATTATATTTAATTCAACTAGTATAGTAGTTACTAACATCAACTTTATTTAATAATACATAATATAAAAATCCCTGACGTTTATTTTTGTTAATTTACACTATGCTCTTATTCGTAATTTCAATTGAACTTACGAAAAGCTTATTTTTTATAGGCAATAAAAAATATACTATATTTTTTGCGTTATACTGACAAAACAATGTAAAATACAAGATTTTATTCTTTTTGGGGAAAAATTCGTATTAAATAGTTTTCTCTATTTTGAAATAAAAAAATTGTACTGTGCATCATTTGGTCTCAAAAAAGGTTTTAAGATAAATTTACGTTTCTAATTTATTTTTCTATTCATTCCTGTTGAAATAATTTGAAACCAAAAATTACTTGTAAGTTGTTTATTTGGTTGTTACAATAGATAATGTTGCTATAGCGCCACTACTTATTGGTTTTGATGTCAAAAAAATATTGTGTTTTATACGAATTCATATTTGTTTTTTAAAATCTAAAATGCTAATAAATCGTAATTGGTATGTAATAGTATTACATTGACAATAGCATGGGTACAGTAAAATACTTTTATTTTATTAAAAAGCATTTTTTCCACCGAAGAGTGTATTACGTGTGTTGTTAATTTGATAACCTCAAAAGGCTTGAGGTGATAACCTGATAACACATGAATGTTTTGTTTTTACGTTAATGTTTTGTTATTCATGATTTCAATGTACAAATATGCTGCCGGAAAATCGTATAGCATGTTGGATGTCAGATAAAAAACTATGCAAATTTAAATGGAATGAATTTAAACAATACTTTGAACAATATGGGTACAATGTCTTTTTAGTAAGTAAAAAGACAAAATATACATTTTATTTATTAAATTGAGACATTCTAGTTGGATTTAAATTCAAATATAGAGTCTCAGGGACCGTTCTCAGTTTTCCTCCACAAAATGACTGATTTTATAGCTCTAGAAAAGCAGGGAGACTTTAAGGTAGGTTTGCTAATTGCTGGGTTTACTTTGTTATTATTATTGTATTTACGATTATAATTGTGTTTAAGAGTGCTGCAATCATGCATACAATAGAAAATTATTTATCAAATCATCCTGAAATAGTTATAATTGATCCATTCAGCTCAATCCGTCAATTACTAAGTAGATATACAGCTTATAGCATAATCAACAACAGCAGTCTTCATAAGTATGGAATATTTACTCCTAATTTTTGTGAAATTACTTCGGATGACAGGGATAAAATGAAGCAAGAATTGGAAATGGCTGGTGTTACATTCCCATTCATTTGCAAGCCTATGCTGGGGCATGGATCAAAAGAGGCCCATCGTATGGCCATCATTTTCAACAAAAATAACATAAAAGACTGTAAACCACCATGTGTTGCACAGAGTTTTGTCAATCATAATGCTGTACTTTATAAAATATTTATCGTTGGTGAAAAGCATCATTTTGTACAGAGACCATCTTTGAAGAATTTTTATGCTGATGAGAATCAACAAACAATATTTTTTGAAAGCAGTGATGTGTCAAAGGCTGGAGCACAAAGTAGTTTATGTATACTGGACAGTGAAGAAAAAATGATTTGCCCTGTTCTTCTTGATCCAAGTGTTCTACATAAAATTGCTTGCACTCTTCGTAAAGCTTTTAAAATGGAATTGTTGGGAGCTGATGTTGTTATCGATAATAACTCTGGAAAGTATGGAATCATTGATGTCAACGCTTTTCCAGGTAATTAAAAAAAGTTATTTGGAGGTTTTCTTGCTAAAAAAAAATAAACTTCAAAAAATTGCAAGTTAGTATCTTTTCCAAATTTTTTTTTTTTCATCGCCATATCGTTCGCTCAGCATTTTTACCCCTCATATCGCCTAAAAGCAATGTTGGTATTGTACAAGACCATTTACATCCTTTCTGACCGTCACTATAGTCACATAAGGTAAACTTAAAAAAAAAATTAAATATGTATTAATTGCTTATTTCCTTTTTACTCCAAATACAACAAATTTTACTAAATAACAATCTTTGATTAACTGAAGTGAAGAAGCTTTCCGTGCTGAACTGTTGTGATCTACATTTCCTTTGAGCCTTGTTATTCTAATTTTTTCATTCTTCTTATTTTAGGATATGATGGTTTTCCTCACTTTATTGAAAGTTTATTTGAATGTGTTCATAATAAATTGAAGGCCAAAATAACACACAACGGACATATATCATTAGATCTTAAGAATAATGAACATTCCATGTAGATTTTAACTTTATAATAATATTTATTTAATGTGAAACTTACTAAATGTCAGTTTTGGTTGATATTGTATGTATTTAATATAGTTCATTTTATTTATTTTTTATGTAAGTATTAGTACTTTCAAGAACTACGTTTTCTCCAGTAATTTTTCCTAATTTGATTTTACTGATTAGTTTATTAGCCAAAGAAAGTGTTTTAATTTGTTCAATGTTTTTATGCTAATATGAACNTACAATTTTCTTTTGTACACAAGCGATTCGACTTTCATCCACGCGGAGATCCTAGATAGAGCAACTGCTGAAAAAAAAAGTTCCCAGTCATACGAACGTTTTTGTAATGGATTCGAAAAATTCAAATCATAATTTTTAACGTATTTTGTAATTTTAAGGTTACAATACCATTTCTAGATAATTTAGAGATGATGTACAAGCAGTAATAAGAATATGATCTAAAGAAAAATTCATAAACAAAAAGACTGAAAAAAAATAAATTTGGGGATTTCTTGAAAAAATGTTTATTTATTATTATAAGACTACTTATCTCCTCAAAGGCTAAATTACAAATATACGTTTTTGTGTACAGCTTTTCACTGCAATCTCGACCAACTTAAAGAAAAGGTTTTACATAATTGTGAAAAGGCGGTAAATTTAAGCTTTCTCTCGGATGACAGAAATTCACCTTACGCCATTGAAGCTAATATGAATCAAATTAATTCGTCAGGTTCTATCAAAGTTAAAGCCAAAACCAACATTTACTAAGTCATTTGTAAAAATCCGCAAAATTGTTCCATTTTACAACAATACATACATTTGTCAGCTTATGTTTATAAATCCTAACAGAATATAAGCCTAGTAAAAATGTGTGCTCAACAAATTTTATGTATATGAAATTCAGATGAAAATAAAGAGACGATTTATAGTTCATAAAATTTATTTAAATCTAATTAATAATTATAAAAAACCGTCAATTGTAAAATATACAAGTTTCATAAACAATAATTTCTGTGTTTAAAAAAAAATAAATCTAAAAGCGTATACGGTAGATCTATTATCAGCCCATTAGTTGCATAAAATATATTGTGCTGATGATTTATTATTCACACAGGCTGAACATGGACCTTAATTAATAATTGGTCTTTGTCAACGAACCCTTCTGAACACAGATCTTGAATTAAGGCAAATTCTGTATAACCGAATCCTCGAGGATTCAACTCCTGTTTGGGCTTTTTAAATGCTTCCAACTCCGGTCTAGTCATCATCGTTTCCTTTATATTTTGTTCCAAATTACTAAACACGCAATAATTAACAGAAAAAATAGACACCACAGATTTTGTACCTTATCAAATATTTTAGAAATACATACACCCTACACCCCTACCAAAGTGTCACCATAAAGACCCTTTACTTATTTACTTACTTTTTGGTACAGAACCCAAAAAAAAAAAACAAAAACTTACACGGGATGAACAACGGTGATACTTATTTTTCCATTAAAGGGCCAATCTAAGCTGTTGTCGTGGTCTGTTTTCATCATGTGAATGAAAATTGCTAGATAATTAGGATTTTTGGGAGACAAGTTGAGTCGTATGCACAACCTTTATAGAACAAAAAAAATACACAAATATTAATAGGGCTCTATTTTTGAAAATGAAAGATCACATTTGTTACTTATAGCCAAATGGAGATGTTTGAAATCCTGGACTGTAGCACATCATGTGACTATTATTGCTCATTCGCGTAATTTTAGTTTTAAAATCTGCTACAGGCCATAAAAAGCTTCCAAAGCAAAATTTTGTCGGTACTGTTGAAATTAGTAAATTACAAGACGAAATCTGTTCCGACATGTTTGCTATAATAATATCCTGTTCTCTGGTTTTTTGTTCTAAAATTATTATCTTCTCATAAAGCGACCTATAACAGGATAAATTAGTAATTGTATGAAATACATTGCAATCAAAATAAGTGGTTATTATTGAGACTTTGGTATTGTTGCTATTGAGAATGTATTCTTTGAGAATCACATAAATGTAATCATATAAAGGCATTCAGAAAAATTTATTATGAAAATGAGAGGAAAAGGATTTTGCAACCCAAAAATCTTAGTAACTTTGTACTTGTCCATCGTTTGTTTCATAGTTTCTTATATTATTTATCGCATGCACTAAAAAAATTTGGAAGTTGAAGCAAGAAGCGAGATGTACAGACTTATTACAAAAATCTATTTGGCATGTTTCACAAAAATTGCTGAGAGAAAGCAGATCAGTATTATTATATATCTTACTCCATATTGCAAAACAAACTAGACAACCACAAGGCAATTAAAACGATAAATGATGAAAGCATAAATTAATTTTGATAAATCTACCAATAATTTTTATAAAGTATTATACTTTAATTTGTGCCATTTTAAAACCTTGAATAACTATTAAAGAGCTTTTACCCGTGTATACATTTCAATAAATAAATATTAACTGTATAAAATCTTATCTACTTATTTTTTATTTGAGAATAACAAAAATGGGAGCAGCACTTACTTTATAAGAGATTCATTTGAACTATTCACATGTTCATCAACCAAACCGTTGCTTCCAATTTTTGCAGGGGGATCCCAAAAATTAGCTTGCTGTGCCAAAGCATTACTGGACGTCGATTGATCAATTATAAATTTACTGTATGCTTGTGAAAGAAGCTGAACAATACATAAAAATGAAAAAAAAAGCAAACATGCTTTTAATTAAGTGCAAAATATACATATCAGTTTTATTAACATGCAGCATCTCTTTCTCATAATTAGTTCAAAATATAATATATAAACTTACATTTAGATGATTGTGGATGTTTTTTTCTAAGTGTTCCTTTACTTCTACTTCATTTTCAAATTTTTCTATACAACCAACAGCAACAAAGTTGCATCGCAACTTTTCATTATCAGGGAGCTCTGGAATTCTGTATTTACAAATCTGAAGGTGATATTCAATGTCCAAAGGAGATAATTCCTTTAAACATCCTCTTACAACGTTAGGGCACTTTGTCTTCTGTTGGGAAATTTCCCTTCTTGTAAAATTATCTGGGAATATGTCAGTGTCTTTATTCAATTTTGTTTTATCAACAGGACAATCAGTATCTTTCCTGTAACAATTATTTCTTAAAAAGGAATCTAATGTAATGGCTTGCTAAAACATACTCTAGCCAAGAATAAATGCATTTTCTGCAAAATCTATGACCGCATGAAGTAAGTACAGGATCTCTGAGCCATGTCAAGCATATTGGACATTCAAATCTTGCCTCTGGTACTTGAGTATCATCTTCTACAAGACAATTTTCTTCAGGCTGGTCAAAATTTTGAGAATTGTACGTTGCCATTTTGCACTTTTCACTTAAGAATAATACGTAAACAATAAGAAAAGCATAACAGTATATTTTTAAAAATGAATTTACATTAATACAAATATAAGTTAACCAACAGTAAAAAAAAATGGGTGTGAGTAGACAGTGCACAAAATATGAGCAAATGTAAGGTTAACTTGTTTATGTTAACGTCAGATATGCGTCAGACCATAGACAATAGATATATTTAGTTAGGGGTAAGCATTGAAGTGGGTAAGTCAGACTACACCATAGATTAAGATTATAATACACCATAGATCATAGTCATAGAACATAGAATTAAGGGTTTACATCAGCGCACAATAATGAAGCGTAAGTGTTAAATTATAGTTAAGCATTCGGGAAAATACCCGATTGATTCTGCGTGCCTGACGTGCGAATGATTACAAATCGGTCGAGACAGCAATGACTTCCACGGCAGATGGCAGTGCAAATAGTCACTATTCATTGAGTATATGTATATCCAATTCTAAGCATCCTATATTACAAAGTTGCCAAAAAGACAAACCATAGGTATTTTTAGGAATATCACATAAAAAGAAAGACACGGCAACGACAAGATTTATTTCGTGAAGTTTGCGAATTTTGACAAAAACGAACAATAAATTCAAAATGCCCACAGAGGGTGCCGACAAGGTCTAAGCAGTCTAAGCTGCTGGCGCACTTAACAGACCGATGAGATACTAATCTGTTGAGTGTTAGTCTAGCCAAACCAATGTGATCCTATTCTGGATTACAAAATGAACTTGCAAAAGTATGCGTCCAGTAACACCCCGAACCAACTGTTCTCATCTGCCACAGTTTCATCAAATTGTATGATAGGCTACCTCAGAGCTTCGTAGGAATTGGTGAAACGTAGGCTGCAAACTGGGAAGATTAAACTCTTAGCTGCGGCAAGAAATCCTTGCAGAGTGCGGAGAACTGCGATATTATCATAATACTGGGATTAGTTCTTTCCATGATTTTTGTGACGAGGAAGTGGAAAATGCTAACCATATCATTGCTTAGGGGTCATCCATAAAATACGTCACACTGGTTTTGTGATTTTTTGACCCCTCCCCGTTCATTCCACAGTTTGTCACATTTGTAAGACTCCCCCCTCTCTAATGTGAAGTCTCGTATTTTGCAATTTTACATTTACAAATTGTTAAATTAAAGCAGTTCCGAAATTACTGTAGTTCGTAAGCTTTCACGGCCGGTGTATATCGATGTGGTGTTTTTTTCTGGGCTTTTAGGCCGTGGTCCGTGGAATTTTACTTTCTCAAACGTTTCGCCGTTCTTTGCTGAAATGATGAAGATGCCGTCAGCAAAGAACGGCGAAACGTTTGAAAAAGTAAAATGCTAAGGACCACGGCCAAAAAGCCCGGAAGAAAACACCTCATCGAGTTCCGAAATTAGTTTTATTTCCATTTAAATTATTTTTTAATATAATCAACATCAAATCAAAAATTTAAAAAAATTAACAAAACAATAAATTAAAATCATATTAACGGAAGTTACAAATTTAATCATCTTGAACCCATAGACTTTAAACCCACTCCTAAAAATTATTTATAACCGGCATAGCAGTCACTTCGTGCTCTCGTTTGGGTTGTTAATGTCAGAAAAATTCGATGTGTCAACAACTTTTTCATCCAATCGTACAGCATCATCGTCATCATCCAAACAAAGAATTTCTCTGGCACGTCTAGTAGCAATTCTTTGAGGAGGAATCTTTGCGATGGTCAAAACTTCTTGTTGCCTCTTGTATGATGGCTTGTGTTGATTAGTGGCCTTGTATGATGCAAAATGTAGACCACAGATGCCACACAATCGCTTAAATAAGTATATAAAATATTGAAATGTGACGTCACGAAACGTAGGACCCCTCCCATCCCTTGTCACACAGTGTCACATTTCGTCGACCCCTCCCCCCTCTTAAGGTGTGACGTACTTTATGGATGATCCCTTACTGGTCTATTTTTTAAACTGATACGTTCTAGAAGGAGAACATGTTTCCTCCCTCGATATCGAAATGATTCTTTTCTTTTGGAAAGAAAACATTGGAGCATAAGCGGAAACGGCAGAGAAGTATTAACCGTAATTTCGGAGGTTTGAACAAAAATAATGATAATCTTGCTTTTTTACACAACTTCGCAACAACGTAAAATTTTTTCTTCATAAGACCTATGTATTATAATTATATGTAGGTATGTATATATTACCTAATATATACTAATTGTGAGCAAAAAAAACGGGAGTAGTTTCATTCCATTATATTAGTCTATTGACGGGTAGTCCGTCCGTACTACGTCGAGGAGTGTGTCGGAAGACCCTCTGGTAATGGTTTGAAAAACGTAAGTGAAAGATAATTTCTGGAATATCATTTCATCAATATTTGTCTACATAATCCATGGAAACCACAGAAAAACTTAAGACTAGCCTACAGTTAGGTAGGTACCTAACAAAAAAAATAAAAAGACAAATTATTAAATTTTCACCTATGTTCATTATTTGTGAATCGTTTGCGACATAAACGATTCCGTTTTTAATTAATTAGTTAATTAGTCGGTAATTAATTTAATATTTAAGAGCTTTTAATTAGGCAATACTTTTTTAAAATGAATTGTTAAATGGACTCCGGGTACTCAACCGATCGGAAATCGTTTGTGAATATTGAATACGTAAAGGAAAATGTTTGAGGAAAAACGAAAAATAAATGCCCTTTAGTGTAACGATAATTTTATAGTAAAAATAACACTGCCATGTTCATTGATGAAAGCATACCTACTTATATTTTCTCTTGTCTAATTATGTGTTGGTCATCGCACTGTTCGAAGTTTTTTGTGGTTTTCGTGGATCAGCTAGGCAAATTATCTTTTGTCTTCATTTCGTCTAACTTATCTTTCTCTTCCCAATCCTCTCACTTACCCATTCCGATGATTCTTAGGAGGCAGAGGAGGATCTTCCGCCCTATTCTACAGCTTTGCACTAGAATGTAAGTCCGAGGATCTGTTAACTACCTAGCATTAATAACTGGTAAATACGCAAATGCATTTTTACCGTTTGTGGATGTCGACAGCAAGCAGGCTCACTAGGCTGTGTTAACATTTGTTAATAATGTTGGTAAATCGGCAAACAGCAAATCTTATGTAGTTCGTCTAATAATATATTTTGAAATTCAATGGATTCAAAGAACGATTCTTGTTTTAATGGTTCGATAAGTTGCTGCTCCATCATTTGCGACAATTTTTCATTGGATTATTTAGCTAGCTAACGAGGGGCGTAGAAGAGGGGGGTGCAAAGGGGGCCATGGGCCTCGGGCTGCGCAAATGTAGGTGCAACAAAAATGTTTTCTTCGGTGTTAGATAGAATCAGGTCCGCGGCACAGTAATGTTAGATGTTCCAATTTCTTGGTATTTATACTTTTATATTTTTAATAATTTCTACATTACCGTCTTGGTTCGCAAAAATACCAAGATTTAGTGTTGATAAAAACCTCTGAAAAGTAACTGTCTTGTATCTTAAAGCAGAAACAGGAATCGTCTGGAGGACTATAGATTTTGCCTATTATATTAAAAACAACTCACCTTTATATTCTATTTACATTTAGCACTACATAATATTAAACCTCATAAGTATCTTCAGCAAAATGATGTAGAATCGTGAATGATTGAAACTTTAAAACATTGCAAAGAAGAAAACTTATGTACCTAGCGACAATAAAAATACTGAAGTCATAGAAAGTGACGGTATAATCTCCCTGAACAAGGAAAATCTTTACAATTTTTTGTTAATCTTGAGATGGATTCTCAAAATCCTTTTCCTATTTTGAATTATGTCTGTAAATGAAGTACGTTATGTGAAACCTTTGCAAATTAACACTTTAAATTGAAATTAATTATTTTGTTGAAATTTACAATTTTCTTTTGTACACAAGCGATTCGACTTTCATCCACGCGGAGATCCTAGATAGAGCAACTGCTGAAAAAAAAAGTTCCCAGTCATACGAACGTTTTTGTAATGGATTCGAAAAATTCAAATCATAATTTTTAACGTATTTTGTAATTTTAAGGTTACAATACCATTTCTAGATAATTTAGAGATGATGTACAAGCAGTAATAAGAATATGATCTAAAGAAAAATTCATAAACAAAAAGACTGAAAAAAAATAAATTTGGGGATTTCTTGAAAAAATGTTTATTTATTATTATAAGACTACTTATCTCCTCAAAGGCTAAATTACAAATATACGTTTTTGTGTACAGCTTTTCACTGCAATCTCGACCAACTTAAAGAAAAGGTTTTACATAATTGTGAAAAGGCGGTAAATTTAAGCTTTCTCTCGGATGACAGAAATTCACCTTACGCCATTGAAGCTAATATGAATCAAATTAATTCGTCAGGTTCTATCAAAGTTAAAGTCGAATAATTTATTATTTAGATATTAAAAAACAACATCTATAACATTAAATCCTGCGTTGCTGGCTGGATTTTTGTTTTTCTAAATTTCTTTATATGAATATTTTTATTTGTCATGCATTACTGTTTTAAAGCTATTGTATGAATACTGTTTCCTGTATATAAACTGTACAGATGTCAATTATTTATGTGCAAATGTTCTGTACATTTTTGGAAGTTGTCGGACAGTACACTGGGCGAGAATTTTTTAAACAATATTTTTAAACAAACTGCTGAAGTCATTTTTTTGTATTAGACAAAGCTTTTTAGGTTCTATGCTCAACCCACAGGCTGAAACTAATAAGTTGAAATTGTAGAAATACAGAGAAATGCATCACAAGTTGCAGAAAAGCCTTTTTAATAAAATATTTAGTACGGACCTGTTCTTTGGCGAATACGATGTTCCATTATCAAAATGAAACATGACCTCAAAATGTAATTTTCGAAGTGAAATATGTCTATTTTATGGTCATTTTGTATGCGTTTGTGTTGTTTACTCCGACAGTGTGATAGTGCAATTTGATGGTATCATTATGTGAAATTTTTAATTTTATTGTTAAAAGTCAATAAACAGATGGTTTGTAATTGTGCAGCGGAAGAACACCAAATTAAAACATATTTTTTTTTAAAAACATTTAAGTATTTTCTACCTTATTTCAAAGATATTACAGATTTTGCTAGTTAAGATTATTCTAATTTTAAAATCTTTATCCCTTGAGTTAATTTTTTTGAAGTTTTCGTTTAACATTTACTTCCGTTATTTCTTTTTCAAAATGCAACTTGCAACACATCCAAAATATTTTTTCAAAAGGTCATAAATCCACAGGCTTTTTATATAGATATATCAGGAAAGAAGAAATGATTTCTAATAATTGGCGTTTAAGATGTAGTCAGCTTTGTCGGGCAATACACCGAGACACAATGGTATTTACTAATTATCTACAAAACCGGGTTTTTGGACATGTTGCATTTTGGAAAAACTCCTCAAAAATAGTTTTTAACAATATCAGGAATCTTAGAATTGTTAATTTATGTATTAAGTATTAGATTGAATATTATTATCCATAATCAAATATAAATTATTGCATATCAGAAATGTGGGCAAATCAGGATTACTAGAAAGAAAAATATATTACTACCACAGATAGGTAAAAAAGTAGGTAGTAAAGACAGTTTTATTAAAGGTAATCAACTTTACAATGATTTTAAGACACTTAGTTGCTTTATTTTTCTTAAAGTTAAATTTAAAAAATGGTTAATATCGGAAAATATCACTTAAAAAAATATAAAATTTATATAAAATTATTGAAAAAAAAAACATTTCTGTAACTTCCGATGTATTTCTCTGCCTTTCTGCAAATTTCTACTTTTTATAAATTTCAGTCTGCGAGGTAAGCATGATGTGTCAAAAATGTGATGGCATACGAACAACTTGTTTTGTTAAAGTAATTTAAAGAAAATAAAAAAATCTTGAAAATAGATTTTCTACATCGACTTCTGAAATTATGCTCGTGTTGGGTATTATAATAAGGGTAATAAAATGCGCTTTTAAATATTTGCATCTCCAAAACCGTACCCGGTACAAAAATTAAATAAACGTGAAACTGAGCATTTTTTTGTTGAACAAATGTGATTCTTCTATTTTGTTTTTTTTGTTTGAAGATTTTGGTAAATTTTAGAAAACCCCCTGTACATCACAAACTAAGCAAAATTTGGCAACACTATAAATGAAATTAAGAATGACCTCTAAAAACTGACCATTTTGTTTAATTTAATCGATGTTGTAGATCATACCGTTTTTAAGAAAGTAATGTTGGGTACCTTTGAAATGGGTACCCTTTACAGGTATATTGGACTCTAAAATCATTTCTTCGCATAGTTTTAGAGGTTTGAAGAAAAAAGTAATTAAAACAACCAAACCCAATCCGCGGCTAATCGAGTCAATCAGAAATAAGGGTTTTTGTAGCTCACACTGTTGTATGTTATACGAAAGAACTATCTATACAGTAACGGAAACACTTATTTTCTTTGTGTTGTCTTTTCCTACCGTAATCGTTGAGTTAGGTTAGTTTACTGCAATATGAACCACAAAAAAATTATAGATAGAAATTTTTAGTTAGGTATGAATTGGCTTGGAAAATTATACCAAGGAATGGTTTATGCGCCCAACGGATATATATGTATATACCTTCTTAATCGCCACGATGTACTGTATTACATATACTAAAATTTCAACGTTTTCAAATTATTCTGGGAAGAACTCTACAAGAATGAAAAGACGAATTCAAAAAAGTTTCAAAACTTTCGCGATGTGATTATAACTCATAGATATTTTAACTGAACTAAGAAGGAGAGAGAGGGCTACGTTTCTTTTATAATCGCTGTCATCAGGATCATACCTCTTATTGGTTGTCATCTGTTGGAATTCAGAAAGAATTATGGATAATGACAATGAGTCCGTGGGCTTCGCGACCGTGAAATATCGCTCCAGAAGCGGCACAGACAGCGTTCGCTGTTGAGTGTTGTCTCTCGTGTGATACGGTAGTTTGCGGTGCCTTTCATTCAACAACGCATTCAACTGCTCTTGGTTGCTGCGCAGACAGAACACAAACAGGCCATGCTCCTCGTTCTTCAACTGTTGGGGAAAAGCGCGAACGTTTTTCGCGCCGAAAACAATTCAAAATCGGATGTCTGTCAGATTTACACGCCGCCCGCGACCTTGTACGCGAGAAATGAACAAGACTTCAGTTGTCGCGCGATATTTTTTGCTGTGCGCCCTCCTCTCGGAAGTTTTTTGCGGTAATTAATTCGTTTTTATTTCGTCGCAGCAATCAGTGTGTATGTGTGCGTCTCCAGAACGCGTGCCGAAACAATAAAACTTTAGGATTTAAACGTATCTAACAATATCGGGTGCGCGGGACTTTAAAGGGCTTGTTCCCATTTTCGAATTCTTGTTGAAACTTTTAATGCGCATGTTTTAACGATGTTATCTTTCGTGTTGTCAATTGTGCGAAAATTTGAAAAGCGCGTCGCTTTGAAGTGTTAAGTGAAGAATACTTTGTGTTTTTTTTTTTGAGTGAAAACAATCTTGGATTACGTGGTTGCTGTCTTGCACTTTCTTTACATAGAGGGTAAGAAAAATGTTAGCATATTGCGTAACAGAGCACTTGCTATGTATTAACACTTTTGAGTTTTCTCAAGTTATACCAAAAAATGTTTATTTCTTTAATAGGTATACAGTTGCTAAATGATGATGACATTCTGACAGTGATATTACTGTGTTTTGTTAATTGATTAACAAATTAATTAACTAATTTGCTTTACGATCAGGTCAACTCATTTATGATGCAAAATATATAATTAACAGTACTTCTGTTGCTAAATATAAATCAATTAAATGAATTGATAGGCGGGTTTACATCAGTTCTGGGTGAATATATTTTAAAGTAAATAAGTTAATTATTTTTTATTACCTACAGTTGCACCTAAGCCTTAAAATTACACTCACTGTTTTACCTATTACTGTATTAGGATATGAAAAATATACTTGATTCTTTATTGAAATAATTATTACTCTATTGACATAAGTTTTTTATTTAAATTCGGTAGATAAATGTAGAATTGTGAACATTTTTAGTCGTGTTAATTTACCAATAGATATAAAATTTAAAGATTTTCAAAACTTTCTAGAGTTTTATTTATTATACAGGTAAGGCACAGAACATAGATATTTTACCCATTTCTATGTCAGAATTTATTTTTTTTATATCTCTTGAGCAAAAATGCATGATGATAAACGTGCCGAATATATTTTTTCAACCACGTCTGCCTGAAAAATCTCATACACTTCTTAAAACTGCCCTAAATGGATGCTAAACACTTTACACAGGCATTTAACCCCTGAAACATTTTACCCTAGGATATGAATATATATGTTATATAAAATTGAAGTGGCATATACCGTTTTGTACCTACAATCTTGTATTATATAAGTATTATTCGTATAGATAAAAAGAGTTCGTATAAAAAAAATTTTGATTAAAATGTTTGTGAAAACACTTTTTAATAAAAACTTTCTTTTTATTAAAAAAATCACTACAAGATATTTCATGTTTTAGACATTTGCATTGACGCTGGGATGACTTCTATTTATGGGGCAATTAAGTTCAATGGTGGTTCTACCCTTTTATCATGTTGCTGGCTCGGTGTAATTCACCATTACGATTCTGTACATACTTTTGTATCTATAATTTCATTTCTAACCATTTACGTATTTACAAAGTAATCAGAAAATTCCTCTAATTTTTGTAGCTGCGGAGCATCTTTCGCTATAATGCCACGCTTTTTCTACTTCATCTAAAGAAATGCAGCAAACATCCGTATATGTAACCTTACTTTCGAATTGTTCTTGTAGTCTTCAGTAGCACTAATTAAAGTGGTAATTGCGGCCACTTATATGTCCCAGGAAGTAAAGTGTTTCGGGTGTAAAGTGTCCTCATACCGGCCTAAACATCTATTATTTAATATGAAATATTCTGAAAATTCATTTCTGAATTTTTACCCACTACAAACTACTTCAAAGTAATGAAGGAAAAATTATTGCTGTTGTCACCCCCGCCGGGAATCGAACCCGGGACCTTTGGCTTTACTCGCCAATGCTCTATTATTTATATAAAAAAATGGCTGAAGGCATACTAATTTCTTCTATTCCACGTCATATTTTCCAAAAGATGATGCCGCCGTTTGTGATTGCATGTACCTGTCCTGTAACAGAAAATCTGACACGAAGAAAATGCAAAAGGAAAATTTATCTAAATATAAAAGCGATATTTACAATTTATCCCACTAGCCCGTTGCTTCGTAAGCGCAAATAACAAAAACTTCAATTTTCAACCCGAATTTGTAAAAGTAAAATCCCAGCAGAAATATGCTTACTCGGTATTTTAGTTGATATTACGAATTAAATTGTAATAATTGATAAACTTGAAATAATTTTAAAAAAAGCATGTCAAAATTGAGATTATTACAAGTTATCTAATAAATTCTACTATTTCTGCGGCAAATTCAGTCATTTACAATTGAAAAATGTAGTTTCCTCCGTGGATTCGCCACTACTGTATACAAAAACATGTACATGCTGTGAAAGCCTGTGTTATTGTAGTGAATGCACTTATGTACAAGGAAAACAATGATTTAACGTTTTACAGTATCATCACAAATGTTGAATCTTTGTATAAAAAAAATACCACTACAGTTTGTTTATTCTCCCTTACTATGCAACAATGACTTCATCTTATTTTCGCATTTTTAACTCAGTCATGCATCAAGTTCTAAATTTGTGTTACGATTAGATAATTTTCCGTTTCTATCGTATTTTCCACGATTTAGATAACAATAGGCTGTTAGACCAGGTTGTTTTCAATGTCTACGTTGATGTATGTCGGATAATGTATAAGGGGCTATGTATGTAATGATATGCCTAGAGATAATTTGTAATTTATTGCGGGTCAATCAGCGCCTACGTGTGAACGTGTATACATATGTATGTACCAAAAAAAGGGGTGATCAATTGCCTGCGATTTGGATTCGCATTTTTAGAAAGTAGCACCCGGAGGTCGCTCCGACTACCTTACAAACTCTATTATCTCAATTAATTTTTTTTTCTTTTCGTTCTAACTCCTCGTGCGACCGGATGTTATTTAAACTTGTTATAATATATATTAATAAAGGTTTCTAGTTTCGGTAATTACAGGTAGATTATGTAACTATGTTTTAAATTAGGTAGCATATCCCGCATCAGTAGTAGAACAGTAATTATATTCAATGATATAATAATTAAAAAAATATGTGTGGCCTCGATGTCTAAATAGTTTTTTAAGACTGTAATTTTTTGAATATCTAAGTAATTGGTTTTATTGTACGATTAATTTATATACCTATAGGTACGTATTATCTATATCTACATCAACATATAAATAAAATCGAACTGTCTGTACAGTCGAATTAACTGCCTTTTTCAGCTCATATTATTTGTATGCTACTAGCCTTAATTAGCCCATTTCACTGAACCCTTTTTTGATTAATTATATTAAAGAGCATTAAGACAAAGTTTCAACTAAACTTGAAAATGTTTCCTACAAACATTTTTAACCCTTTTTACTTTCTTAGGGGTTGAATTTCGAAATAGCCTTCCTTACTGCTTGCAATCATCGTAAAGGAAAACTCTGCAAAATAGTTTAATAGTTCTGTATTATCAGTAAGCGCAAAATTCTAAGGAAAACGTTAATTGTCAATACAATTTTGAGACTAAATGCATTAAATCGTGGCATACTACTAAGCGTGTACCAATTTGTTATTTTTATTGAATTTTGTAACTAAATAGTTTGACGGGAATATATTTAAGCGCAAAATTGTATTGATAATTTGTTTCATTGAAATTTCTGTATATGTAGTACAGGCGAAATGAAAATCAAATATAAGGATATTCTATGCTAAAATCATCAAAGGCAGGTATCATCTTTGAAGAAAACGACATGATATAGAGATTATAATGTTTGGGTTTCTCGGTTTGCGACTAATTTTTGACTTTCACAGCTAATTTGCAAAATGGTCACAGTAAGTTCAAGCCTGATTGAAAATGCCTACCATAATCTCACTCAAAGAAGAGGTTGTCGGGTCTCCAAAATGGAAAAATTACCGTATTTTGATAAAACAATTCAACACCCTGGTTACATTGTCAGCGAATAATTAGCAGCTAAATATTATCAGATCGCGTTTAGCTGTCTAGGATTTTCCTAATCGATTTTACAATTTCAACTTCAAATGAAGTGAGTATGCATACTGATTTTCTGGTTTCCCGGTCGCGTCTAATTTTTGACTTTCATGGCTGATACACGGCTAATTATCTAATGGTTCATATTTTTGCCTGCTTATTTTACTATGTTAACATCAAGCGTGTTCAACATGATTTTGTTTAAGATTTCAGTGTTAGGTATAGCAACATCTTTTAGGTACGTTGTTTTAGTTTCTCTTTTCTGTCATGTCTCTTATGATTAGTTGCTCTTTATTATACTACTATTATTATTATCTGGTCTTCTCAGTTTTCACTCGTCAACTTTGAACAAGTAAAGATGCCAAAGAACCTCGCTTGCATCTTTTTGGATGCATTGTGAAAATCAATGCAAGCTTATGTAGTTTCAATTCAATTAGGCCAGCATGCAATGTTTTAGGTATAACGCCTATTGATGAAACTATTACTGGAATAATTTGAACTGTGTTCTGATTCCACATTTATTTTATTTCTTCTACTACTACTACTAAAATATATTTTTGAATTTTGTTAATATGAATTTGTTCAAGATTTTTTAGTGTTTGATATAGCATCATTCATTATGTAGGTTGTTTTGGTTTCCTTGATGGTTAGTGTGATATCAGGTCTGTTATGCTGTTCTGTCTATAATTATGTCTCTATTACACTAAAGTTTGACTGTGTGGTTTTCTTATACATGTTGTAGTTCATATTTGTATGGTACGATTCTGTCGGATCTATGAGTTTATACTTTTTTGCTGGTAGCGAATGGACGGCATATTGTTGGCTGAATAAAGTGATATGGTCAATTGTTTAATGGGAAGTGTTACATGTTCGGCATAAAGTCGTCTGTCCTAAGACTGTTTGGACACGCACCTCCACTCTTTCCTATCCTGAGCTAATCTTCGCATTTCCTCAAATCTAGACCAACCCACATCCTTAATTATTTGCGAACAGTAATCTAATCTAGATCTACCTCTACTCCTCTTAATTCCTGTTTCTGCCTCTAATATATCTTTAACTAGACCTTCATGCCTGAGAATATGTCCTACCAACCTATCTTGCTTATTTATTACTGACTTTCATAGAGTCCTCTGTTCTCCTATTGTTTCCAATACCTCTTAATTTCTAACCTTCTCTATCGACGGTATCGAACGCTTCTAACATTTTCTTTTTCGCCGCGCCCACCGTCCATGTATCGCACCCGTACAGCGTCGCGCTCCAAACATACACCTGACTTATTTGATTTACTAGATACCTAAAATCAGCCACTTCTTCTAATCTTTCGTCTGCTATTTACATTCGCTCTTTCTCTCTCTGTTTTACTTTTATTTATTTTATACAATACTGCTTCCATTTTATTTAGAGCTATCTCTAACTCCTTCTTGCTGGATGCTAATATTGTTATATCATCTGCAAATCTAAGCATACTAATCATTTGCCCCTGTATATCTATCCCTACAGTTGTACTGTCTTCAATGATGTTGATCGCGTTTTCGATGTATAGATTAAAAAGTAGCGGTGACAGTGTGCATCCCTGTCTGACTTCCTTCCTAATATTTACTTATCTACGTTGGAATCCCAGCTCTACGACTTTTTTTTACAAACTAAGTATCACTTTTCTGTCTTTGTAACGCATCCCTACATTTTTTTTCCTTTTTCTATCCTTTACTCTATTGTTACCCGTAAAGCTACAGTGGCCTCCCGCGTTCCTCTATTTCATCTGAACCCAAATTGATTTTCCCCTAATAGTTCTTTCGGTCTTTTTTCCACCCTTCTCTGTACAATTCTAGTTATGATTTTTGACGCATGGGAGGTTAAGTTAATTGTTTCAAATGTCTCGCACCTATCCTCGTCTCTTCTTGTAGGTGTGGTTACTACCACATTCCTTTTATAATCCTCCGGGACTTTCCCCGTCTCGTGAATGACCGACTAGCTTAAACATACGATCTCTAACCTCTTGTCCTGCATGTTTTAAAATTTCCGCCTGTATCTCATTTATACCTGGTGCTTTATTATTCTTTAAATAATAATTTCTTCTTCTTTTTATACTTATTAAATTATTATTGCTGGTGTTGATTTTTTCTTTTGTCTGGTAAAATTACCCGGCACTGCCTGGATCCCGGAAAAGTGTCGGATCCGCCGGATACCCAATCCAATCCGGGTACCCTGCCCATCTCTAAATACAACGATATTTTTGACGTGACAACGTCTTATAATTCGATGGAGCCGGCTGCACGCACGAAAAAACATGACTCATGCGGCGTTACCTCGCTCTGAGGCGTTCCATTTAAGGCTTGAAGTGCAAGCGAGAGCGCGGAACGAGCGACAAAGAGGCACAATCGGCCTCCGCGTTCGGCAGCG
>NW_020438880.1:1357012-1383007 GCF_000699045.2 Agrilus planipennis | reverse complement strand
ACGAAAAAACATGACTCATGCGGCGTTACCTCGCTCTGAGGCGTTCCATTTAAGGCTTGAAGTGCAAGCGAGAGGGCGGAACGAGCGACAAAGAGGCACAATCGGCCTCCGCGTTCGACAGCTTTCGACATCTGTATCTCTCCTACTTGAGTGAGCGATGCGTCCGCGTGGACAGCTCCTATACAATAATACATTTCCATTTACCTCCTCTATATCCATACAAAATATCTATCAAACAAATAAAATTAAAATTTTCTTTTGAAAAATGAAACCATTCCATCAGTATTTCCTTATGACGTTGTCACGTTCAACTATCGTCAGTAAACCGACTTTACAGACAACCGATTTTTTTTAAATGCGATTTCAATATCGGTAAAAGAAGTAAATGTTCGTTCAATAAATATTATAGAGTTAGTTGGATATTGCTACAGTAGCAGTGTTACTAAATTTTACTATTCATACGTAACAATTGTTAAATGTTAACCTTAACTACTACAAAACATTACGAACTCTTGTATAAAAATTTCACAATATATGCACTTGTTCAGATTAGACAATAAATAGTAATAATAAAGTAGGTGTATAGGTAATTGTTTAAAGTTTGTTCTTCTCCGTTATCCTTCTTTCGTAGGTTACGGTATAAAAAAGTAAACAGTACATCACATCTTATTTTGTAAACTTACAGCAACAATAAAAAAGTGAACATCCTGTTTACTATGTAAAGTCATTTTGTTTGTGAAAATTGAACGAAAACAATGGGTGAAAGCACGAAAAGAAGTACCCAACCTCAGAACTGTTTTCGCAATTAAAAAAGTCAAGTTTTCTCAAGCGTCGATCCATGTTATAAGCGATAGGTTTTAGTATTTAACTTTCTTGAATCATAAACGTGATTAGGCGAAGTGTTACAAGATTTTAGCTTTCTTATACTTCTCTTTTATGCACACACCCGCACACGTCTGTTTGGTCATCATTTTTTCCATAACTTATTACGAGAAAGTGATTATTTTTACCTATGTACTGCAGGTACATAAGTACCATGCCAAAAACGATGAATGTAAATATATTTGCGAAATTTAATTGGTCGTAAAAAGAACTTGTTTTATTACCGCATTAATTGGACACATCGAATCTTTGTTTGTTAGTTTCACTTTTGAAGGTTTTTTAACTCTTAAAAAATACGAGATTTGCCTAATATTTTTAAACACACTTTTTGCTAAGGCAATTAAACGTTATATATTGTTTATTAGCGACATATGTGAAAATTTCGTTAAATAGCAAAAAAATAAGTTTTAGATTAGTACTTAGATTTACAGAGAATTAACATATGTAGCAGGTAGTAAGAAATAAGTAAGTAGTTGACGAATGATGAATTATTTTTTGTTCTTGAGCAAAAAATTCTATGTGTAGTCTTCTAAAATTGGTTTTTAAATCGATATTTGGGATAATTGGGAATTCGCATTTTTGAGGGGTGTTGTATTTGGCCATTATAAATGCTTCGACTAATATTTGTTGGAAAATGAATGAGAAATAAGATAATATTTATTAGAAAAAATTTTATTATGATAAATTTAAAATTTTTATATGTGATGACATAATAAAAATGAACTAAAATTGTTTTCGCATAAAATTAATTCAAAATATAGGAGAAGGAATAGCCAAACCTCCAACTGATATTATGTGTCGACATTATTTTGATTATTTTTTATTATGCAGCAACTTTAATGTTATTTTAGTTTTCATTGAAAAACCATAATTCATCTAATAAAATTTATGTCAGCACTTAATAATAATTGACGTTGAAAAATTTATGTATGTAGGTACACAATAAAAATTTTATTTCAACGTATTTCTAATGAAAATGAATTATAATTATGTGTATACATAATAAAAATTCAGGAATTATTATTATAAACATAAATGAAAATTCAGAATTAAAATTATGTACGTAATGAAAATGCAGAATTGAAATAGTGTACATAAAATTAATTCATAAATTACACATTAAGTATATGTACATAATTTTAATTCCCGAAATACCGTCGAACTGACGCATGAATCGTTTTTGTCCAAGGGTGGAAGACTGATCGTTATGGAAAATCTTTGTGGTGGGGAAAAGGAAGAAAACTTAAATTAAAATTATATACATCATGAAAATTTAGAATTAAATTTATGTATATAATAAAAAGTGACAATTAAAATTAAGTTGAATGATATTTTTTTTAACTATATAATATTTTGTTCCTTTGTTTTTATGATACACTAATTTATCTGATAAAACTTTTAAATAGTAAAACGGGGAGTGCTATAGATTCTTTAAAGATTTAAATCAAGAAAAATTGTAAATAGAAAATTAAAACGTTGTTAATTTGCGCATATTATCGTCTTTTTAATTCATTTTCTAACAAATACTTTTAATGAGCAAATAGTAGTCCCTTTAAAAATGCAGATTCCCAACTTGAAATTTCGATTTATGCAAAAACTGGACACACTTAATGTTGTCTTTAAGGTAGTAGTCATAAGGATAATTTTTTATTTAAAGATAAATTGACGTAATACTAAAACATTCTTGTAAGTACTAAACCTCTAGAAGCGGAGATATACACGAAAATATAAATTAAAAAAATCGTTTTTTATATAAATTGCTTAATAATTTTTTTCGAATTCTTGATGAGGAAATTCTGCATCATTACTTTTTTTCAGATTTTTCTGTGAAATCGTTGATACCTATAGTAAAGAATCTAGTTATCAATGCATTAGTGAATTTAACTCTACAAAAATTCAAACTATTAATAATATAGTTAAGGTTTGCACATAGCAGGTTCTGTTCACTTTTAAGAAAATTTGTTATTTTTATTGTTCTTTTCACCCTTTAAGCAGGAGCGAAGAGAAATAACTACCAACGGGTTGGACGGTCGAATTTTTTAGGGCCCTGTGGCGTTAGGGGTCCCCAAAAATATATATTAGTAGGTTTTAATCTAGAAAAGATTTGTGGAAATACGTTTGTTCAAAATTTTTAGGTTATGGACTCCCGCTAAAAAAAATCTGGGATTTTGACGCCCTTCATTTTTCTATTATTTATAATTATGGCATAAAGCGCTCAACAAACTCACGATTACGTTATAGTTGAAACGTTCAAAATTAGTATTGTCTGCAATAAAACTGTAGCATTTACTTTCTTCTTTCTATTTACTAGAGCGGTTGCTGACAGAACGCTTACTTTTACTCACTACAGATGTTGTAGAGGGTATCGTAGACATAGAAAAGAGATGTCAACTAGGAACTGCAGCGGACACTAATAAAGAAAAAGGAATAACATTACACCATTTGATGTGTAACAGAAAGAGATGCAGAAAAGCAGAATTTGAGCATCGGACTTTCAAGAAAGTTCAATATTCTCAAGAATTTCGGACAGCAAAGACGCCTGTTCAAACATATAATTCCAATCAGACAGTTATAAAGCCGACCCTGATCTTTTGCGTACCTAGGCAGCTTCTAACCGCTGCATCCCTTATTATCATTCGCTTATCTCTTTTCACTTTGTACTACTCATGAAGCATTTCCTAACATAACAAGGGCGTGTTCAAAACGCAGCAAATGACTACAGTCTCTAGTGGAAACAAGAAAGAAGATACGTCCATTCTCACATTAATAATAATTTATTGGGGACTTTCCCAATTTTCATCGTCCCGACTGTAGCTTAAGAGTAGTTGAGGTATTCTTGTCAGTTCTTATATTTTATTTATAAAATTACTTGAGGCATCTTTTTAACGGGCCTCTTTTCAAATTTTATACCCAGGCTTCACATCATTTAAAAAGTCGGCAACAATCAAACAACATCGTATCTTTTATTTGATCGCCCTGTGTACGTCAATGTGATACGTTCAACCATCTTTAATCCATATTAAAATGGGCAACATAACTGTGATTTGTATTTGGTGTGTTCTTTATCTTTTTGGTTATCTTAGTTACTTACGAATTCGAAAACCAATTTTGGCATTACCCAAATTTAATTAATCATTTTCGCTGTGCAGTGTGGCGATTTCGAGGAAAGATAGTGAGACTTATAGGTATGCAAACGGATCCGTCATTAGATCTGATTGCATAATGAGTTTCTAGAAATAGCTCGTGTGGAAAAACGAAACGTTTTATTACAAAAAAGTGAAGTAGAACAGAACGTGATAGGTAGATAAGCCGTTGAACGTTCGGTTTTTTAATTCGTTGAATAAACCGCAGCAATAACAACCGATCAACCAAAACATTTACAACGTTATTATGGGAAAAATTGTTTGAGAAAATGTCACCATCATAAGGTCGTCAGACTGATTGGACACACACTTCTACTTTTTCCTATCCTGAGCTAATCTTCGCATTTCCTTAAAACAAGAATATCCCACATCGTTAAGTATTTACGAACAGTAATCTAATCTAGGTATACCTCTATTCCTCTTAACTCCTGTTTCTGTCTCTAATATGTCTCTGACTAGACCTTTATGCTTCCATAGAGTCCTCTGTTCTCATATTTTTTCTACTACCTCTTCATTTCTAACCTTTTCTATCCACGGTATCTTCATCATTCGCCTGTAACACCACGTTTCGAACTCTTCTAATCTTTTCGGTTCCGTCGTACCCACCATCCATATTTCGCAGCCGTACAGTGCCGCACTCCAAACATACACTTTTAACAATAACATAGACCATTAACAATCTTTTTCGAATTTCTAAATTAATCGTTCGCAAGCAAAGAAGTGACTTCTTTTTATTGAAGGCGATTCGACCCTGCGCTATCCTCTGCTTTATATCTCTACTACTCCTCCCTTTCTGACTACTGCTATAAAGGAAATGTACCTCAAAAATTTCCAGTTAAGGAAGGTATATCTACTAATAAAAAATTCATTTGTCGTAGCTGTGGACAAACTTTCTTCCCTTCTTCATAAAATGTTGCCGCCAATCGCCAGTTAATTTAAATGAGTCTTGACGTTGTCTTAAAATTCCTCCTTAGTATGGAAACACAAACCTAACCTAAGTTAATTTGGCCACTTCTTCAATTCAAAGAAAAGGTAGAAATCATTTGAAGCTAGGTCGGGACTGTATGGCGGGTGATCAAAAATGCTTAAATTGCTCAAAGATGCGTTGGATTGCACTAGCACTGCAAGGACGGGTGTTGCCGTTTTAGTCGTTTAATGACTAGCGAAAATTGTGGTTCTGATAAGAACTGGTTTTATGACATCGTTGGACACATTTCTGTATCTATGGTGAATTGACACTATTGCAGCATCTAATGAAGAGTGAGCCTTGTATTAGACTGATTTATTGAAATATTTCCATTCTGTTTATACAAAATCGAGTTACTTGGTTCTTATGGGAATAGGTGGTTCAGCAAATTACATTTGTGTATGTAAATGTCTTTGACCTAGTTTGTCGCACTTTGTCGCCATTTACTATGCTAACACAAATGAATCATTTATAATTTTTTAATTGTTACACTTTTAAATTGTAATGTTGATATATCGAGTGTCCCCACAGGACTTCCCTTCCAGTAATGAATGATGTTGATTAACCCGTTCGGATGTAACTTGGAAAACGTACTCGACGACCGGACCGGGTTGTCGTGTGTGCTGATCTGTCGTCCATTTTCTTTCCTGTAGGGGTAGCTTGAGGATGTTGTTCATTTGCCACGATATACGCTGGTTTGAGTCTTTGGATAGATACTGCTTTGCTTTGATTGGGAAGTTTAATAATGAATGAATGCTCGCATCTTTTAAAGACTTTGTATGGACCATCGTATGAAAACTGTATTGGGATCTTTGGACCGTCCCGTCGAATCAGGACATACGCGGCCGATTGTAGATCTGTATGGATGAACGTTTTCTGTGCACCATGCCTGGTTCCAGCTAGGGGTCGCAAAAGCTAGAAGTGATCGCGAAGCAGGTGTACATATGTCTAGGTGGTGGTGTGAGACTGTCGGGTATCCGGTGCTAGAAATTCGCCTGGTAGACGAAGTGACTTATGTACCATATAATAATTCGGCGGCTGTTGTCTTTATATCTTCTTCCCAGCCCGTACAAATGCTTGGTAGAACAGTGGGATGAATCCGAGTCCAACTTCTGTTCTGATGACAAGTTATGGTTGCTTTTAATTGTCGAAGTAATCGCTCAACCATACCATTTGCTGAGGGGTGGTATGCCGTTGTGTGGATATGTTTTGAGTTTGTTTAATGCGACAGCTCCTTGAAAAGTTGGAACTCAAATTGTCTACCTTGATCCGTGGTGATTCTTAAGGGTGCAGTAAAACGACAGATCCATCTTTCGTAGAATGTTCGTGTTACTGTTGTGGCTTCTTCATCTGTCTTGGGAAAAGCTTCAGGCCAACGTGAGACACTAACAGTATCCTTCCGAGGGTGGCATCACAACTATGTCAATGTGGACGTGGTCGAATTTTGCTGATAGCAATTCGAATTTGCCCAAGGGTGGAGAAACGTGACGAGTAATTTTTGCTTTTTGCCAAGGAAGGCACTCGCGTGCCCATTTGGCACAATATTTGTTAGTAAATGGCCAAATGAATCGTTGGGTCACAAGTTTTATGGATGCACGAATGTCAGGATAATTTAAATTGTTATGTTGATATATCGAGTGTTCCCACATCAATAATTAAAACAACTCTAAAAGTCAGCAAGCCTCTTCTTTTGTTGTATCACCATATGTACCAAATCTACCTAACTTTTAGTATAGAAATAATTTTTTATATTGACTTTTATTTATGACCTATTATGGATGATATACATAAATATTGGGGTACCTTACAACTGACGGTACATCGTGATTTCGTTGTACGTATAAAACTTTGTAAAAGTGAATGTCTTGGATTGCACGCGGCTTTTTACGTGTGCCCGCTGTGTCAATAACATACATCGGATCGTCTAATTAAGAAACAAATACACTTAAACCTTCTTTAATTAGCTCAAGTCCGACTGACGTAGATAACAAGAAAGGTAAATGTCTTGCTAATGAATAAGGGGGCTCTAATACAACATGTTACACGAAACGTGAAGTTTCTTGTTTCCTTTCAGTGGTTATTCATTTGGTAAATTATTTATTTACCTAAAACAGATATACGATCTTAATACGTACAAAGTGGATGACTTTGGATTTTAATTATAAATAAAATACAACATGAAAAAAAGCAAAAAAAGTATTTGAGACACTAAGGGATAAAGTATTTGCTTCTGAGTCTAGTCTAGGCAAATGAGATTTTTGGGTGGAAAAGTTTGGACTAGACATGATTTTTGAATGTAAATTAGTAAAAAATTAATAAACTTGTGCGCACGCTCGCTTGTGTGAGGAATTTTGTTTTTAAACAATTTAAGATCTTGTTTCCGTTTTTTTAAATTTTTTAATAACCTTTTTTTTTTGATGAAGTGAAACTTTTTTATCGACGGTAGAGAGGAAATTTACTAGGGTCTCAAAACCGAAAAGTGTAACGTCACGCGTCACTTGTCACGTTACGCGCCACATGTGACCCCTGATGGATGTGTCGAAAGGGAGTCATTTTAACAAGCTTTAGAAGATAACCTGTTAGTAGATAATCGGAAAATTGCCAATTCGACAAATTGTCAGCAGATCGCGCCTACGCCGTACTCTATATGTATTACATATGCGTTTGTGTTTGTTTTGTTTTGATTTGTAATTCTTCTGCAGTTTTGTATGGTGCAAGCTTAAAAGATTTAAATAAAATTAAATCAAAGTTGTATTTTTCTAATGTTTTTTTTTTTTAATACTACTATGATATACAATCTAAAGAAGTTTCACTTTTACAGTAACACACGCTCGCGACTTTTTTTATTTACCGTTAAAATTTAAATGAGAATGTCGTTTAGAATCACTTTTTCCGATAAGAGTAAGAGGGTCCGATTTTCCAAAGTGATAAATTTTTTTCAACAAATGAAGATTTATCGAGAAAAAGCGATTTCTTTTGCGTCCAGTTTTAAAATAGAAATCCGGCTATTATTGCTTTCAGATTTTGAGAAAATAACCCTTTTTTATAGTTATTAATCCTGCTAAAATTTTATTCCGATCGAATAAATAGGTGATCTACAACTTTATAATACTACCAAATGTTAATTATTGATCCGTTATGATCTATGCTTACAGAGAATATGCAATATCCAATCATTAAAAGTATATTTTATAGTTATTGAACATTATTTTTGGTAATTTTTTTGTAAACTCGATTTTTAGGTAAAATGTTTAGGTTTATTGGCTCCAACTTAAAGGGTTTTTAAAACCTACATTTTCATAAACTTTTTATAAAATTGTTAAAAATTGAAATACCTATATACGAGGGTGGATTGATAAGTTTCCGGCCTAACCAAGAGATGACGCCACTAGGCCTACCTTGAGGTGACATTCTATAGTACCATCCTTGGATAGCTTGTAGCTATAGTTTCAGCCCGATCTCCTTGCTAGTGTAGGTTTGACAGCACGCTGAACAAGACGCCTCTGTGGTTTTCGTAAAAATGGAAAAGCAGGAAAATCGTGCTGTCATCAAATACTTTTATTTGAAGGGGTTAACGCCGAAGGAAATTAAAAAAGAGATGGACTCAACACTGGGGACATCCTCCCCGTCATATTCAACCGTTAAGCAGTGGGTTTCCGAGTTTAAAAAGGGTCGTGTGAGCACCTCTGATGGGCCTCGCTCAGGACGCCCCGTTGAGGTCACAACTCCAGATATGATCGAAAAAATTCATCAAATAGTGCTGGGAGACCGCAGATTGAAAGTGCGTGAGATAGCTGAGACCTGTAAGATGTCATATGAACGTGTGCAACATATTTTGCACCAACATTTGCATATGGAAAAGCTCTGTGCAAGATGGGTGCCGCGTTTGCTAACAGTCGACCAAAAATTGATTCGAAAAAACATTTCTACCGCAAATTTGTCATTGTATAAGCGTAATCCAAGCGAATTTTTGCGTCGATTCGTAACCGTTGACGAAACGTGGGTCCACCACTACACTCCTGAAACCAAAGAACAGTCTAAACAGTGGATTGGACCAGGGGAACCAACTCCAAAGAAGGCAAAAACAATTTTTTCGGCGAACAAGGTTATGGCTACTGTTTTTTGGGATGCAAGAGGTATTATATACATTGATTACCTTGCAAAGGGTAATACTATCACTGGTCAATACTACGCAGACTTATTGCAACGTTTGAGCCACGAGGTGAAAATTAAACGACCTCATCTGGCGAAGAAAAAAATCTTGTTTCATCACGATAACGCACCAGCGCACACGTCAATCGTTGCGACGGCTAAAATCAACGATCTAAAGTTTGAATTGATGCCGCACCCTCCTTACTCTCCAGACCTAGCCCCGAGTGACTATTTTCTGTTCCCTAATCTCAAAAAATGGCTTGGCGGTAAGAGATTTGCGGACAATGAAGAAGTAATCGAAGCTGTAAATGGTTATTTTGAGGAGCTTGACGAATCAGTCTATAGAGATGGCATTAATAGACTGGAACACCGCTATGAGAAATGTATCAGCCTTGGAGGAGATTATGTTGAGAAATAAAAAAAAAAAATTTTTAAAAACCTTGTTTTTCTTGGTCAGGCCGGAAACTTATCAATCCACCCTCGTATTTTTACAATACCTAGCCACGAAGGTACGATTTTTTCTGATTTCAGGAACAAGAAAATGTAACATAACTTTCCAGGTAGGAATTCGCAAATTCTCAATTCGTACATGTCATTAAATACAGTAGGCGGACACCATGGCCAAAGTGTCGTCGCACTGTTTACGTACATTAATCTTTCAATAGTTACTATCAGTATAAGAAGTATGCTGGCCAGATGTATCCTATAATTATTAAAGAGTGTGGAATGTTGCATAATAAATTATTATTCTGATTTGATTTCGATGAGTGCTAAATCTTGATAAAATAACAGACGGCGATGGCAGGAGAAATGGTATGCTAGCTGCTAGCAGAACAGCAGTTCACACACCACACAACGTAATTTTTTATAGCAACTTCTTTACGGTCTTCTGTTCGAGATTTTGTACTCAACAGCATCAAATAATCATTCTTAAGCAACTTTTCTCGCTCCTTGGAATTGTGTGAGACGTTTCTTTATGCATGTTTTCATTTTCAAGATATAAGAGTTACAAAAGCTTTTGCATAGAACTGCAGCACTAGGTTTTTTCAGTATTTTTTCATGATCAGTAAGTCGAAAACGTAACAATTTTATACATATAACTGATAACTAAACAAGTTTTATTTAAACCAAAATATGCTCTCTCCTATTGTTAGTGATATATGACTTTGTGAGTATGATTGTAAACAAAAAGGAGACAATAGGCCGTATTTATAAAAATAAAGCATTTACTTTCGAGCAAAAGGTGTAAGTAACAGCTTTTGCTACAATTCGTATTCATAATCTATATCTTTTCCTTGCAAGGAAATGCTTCGAATTAATAAAGTAAAAGGTATAGATTAGCCTCTACCGATTTCGACAAACTAGTTGAAATTTGCATTGTGCAATCAACGTGTGTGTGTTTTATTTGTTTAATACATTTCTAATTTACTTGTGCAAAGTTGAAAGTTAACAAATACAAAATAGTTCGCACAATAACGCAGACATATCTTCATTTTCTGCACAGATGACACGGCTGCTCCACGTGTTTTTGGATTCGCGTCAAGAAAGTGGTCCTTCAACCACACGACGTTCTCCTCAAATCAAAATCACGTTTTAAAATTTGATTCTCGTGGCGAACGTCTTGATTTGTAGAATTTTTTTGTATGTAAATGCAGCATATCAATTATAACAAGCACTACACTGGTATCACACAACTAAAGATTACTTATACAAGTCCTTGTAGATAGATTTTAACACGAAAACAGTCCTATAAATACATTAATTTTTACGTTACAAGCTGTGTGATGCCTGGGCAGCTACTGAAAAGTTGAAAAGAGCGAGAAAATTTGTTGTGAACGTAGATTCCTTTTTTAAAAGCAAATCCTTTAGTTTTTGAACAGATGTTTCTTTTTATAAATTCAAATTATGTAAAACCTTCTACTTTAAAGCAAACTCTAGAAGCAAAACCTTTTCCTTCGCTTTTTTTATGCATATACCTGGAAGGTACGCTTTAATTTTTGGAAGCAAAAGGTAAGGCTTATTTTTATAAATATCACATAATGCTGCTGCAAAATTTTATTTTTGTGGTCCGGTGCTGGATTGGGACCCACGACCTGGAAAAGGCTGACTTAAACTATTCGGTAGGTGTATTACAAAAAGCCAAAATAAAAGCTTGCAAGATTTTTATGTAATTGTTTGTACATTGTATGTTTAATTTTACATCAAAGCAGTGCCGGCTTTAGGGGGGTGGTGACCGAGGCGGCTGCGGGCGCCAGATACTACAGGAGACTCAGCGTATTAACTTTTTTAGACTTATCTCGTAGGAGTAAGTATGAGTATTCAATGTCTAACAAACACGACTTGTCATTTTGTTGCTTGTCGTATCTCTGAATAATGTAGAACGAAATAGGGACAATAGGTGAGAAACTCCTATTAGGCTCCCTGCATTATACGTACTTTTCTTTTTTTGATTTTTACATACTCGTAAGTTCACAAGCAAATCAAAAAACCTTTTTAAAAAACCTGCACGTTATCAATAAGTTACCTACGAATAATTTATTTATTATTTGCATGGTATCTAAATTAAGATAATATGTACCATTAGTACCAGAGATGTGACTTATTTGAAATAGTTGCATTTAAAACGCAAATACAAAATAAAATACACCTATTTTTATCCTGCATTTAAATAATTTTTTTGAGAAAAGCATTTTGTATTTTATTTAAAATACTTTTCCAAACGTATACTCAATTTGTAAAATGCAAAATACATTTTTGCCGTTAAAAGTTTTGCTAGTATCATCGATCAAATATTATATAAAATGACAAATGAAAGTTGCTCACATTGGTCTTTGATGGTATTAGAATCTTTAAAAGGGTACAAAGAGATATATTTCATGAATGCCTTCTAATTCTTTAACTGAAAAGATCCTAAAAAAATCTAAACTCCATGGAAATGGATAATGTAAAATATTGAATCGATATTGTTTTTCGAGTTCAATGTCATGGTTCATGGAATTTTAAAGTTCTAAATTGATATTAGCACCTGCCAAATTACCACATATCGTACCTTTAGCAAGGAACTACGAAATTCCATGAATTACGACAAAACAGCTCACAAAACAATAAACTAAGGATATTGTGGTGTATTAATAAATGCCTATAATCCATAACGATTGGAAAAAGTTCACTTGTTAAATGAATCCAAATCTAAAGAAACCATGGATTCTATTTCTTTCTCTTATAACAGTGTGTAAAAGATAGGAAACAAAATGGGGTTGTAAATGATTGATGTTGATTTTACACCAATAAAATTATTTGCAGCCCTATTTTGGCTCTGACCTTTCACGCTAAGCAAACTATTTTGTTATTAGTGTCTTTTTTCCAATTAAAACAGGTGACAAAGGTAAATAAGGAAGCATACAAAAGAATTATTTGTTGCAGAGCTGATGAAACTATAACGTAAGCATAGAAAAACTATATCACTTCAAACAGAAAAATATAAATCATACCCAATCTTCGTGGCTGGTGATATAGTGTAAACACCACTATTAGTCTAGAAAATCTCCAATATCTAAAATACGAGCAAATGCCTACAAGATTTTCTTAAAAAATATTTTATACTTAATGTAGAAAATTAAGTAGGTATTACAAAAAAAGTATTTACTTGAAAAAGCCCTAGACAAAAATTCTCAGTCTCTCTCCAGTCTCTCAGAGTCTTTCAGCGTCTCTCACAGTCTTTCACAGCCTCTTAGTTATTACCTAGGTGTTTTTCTGGATCTCTCACAGTCTGTATGAGAGACACGAACGATAAAATTGTTAATTCAGAGATTCGAGTCTCTCACAGAGAGACTGAATGAATAAAACTGAAAAATTGAGAGACTCGAATCTCTGGTAGAAAGACTGGAATCTCTGAAATATGTTGAAATTAGAAAATTTTAACAATGTCTATCGAGACACCACTTTTTGAAAGATTCGAGTCTCTCGTTCAGAGATTCGAGTCTCTTGTTCAGAGATTCGAGTCTCTCGTTCAGAAACTGGATACGAAATGAGGATCTCTGTATGAGCGACTCGAGTCTCTCGTTCAGAGACGGCAAACAGTTTTTTTGACAGTCTCTCGACAGTCTCTCTCAGCGACACAAGAGAGGCTCGATGAGAGATGGAGACTCAAGTCTCACTTTCAGAGACTCTGACAGACTGAACATTTTTATCTCGGGAGGCATTTTGCATTTAGCATTTAAAATACAAAAGCGAAATCTATTTTGTATTTTACAGTTGAAATAACAAGTTAAAAAATGATTTTGCATTTTGTATTTAAATACTTTAAAAAAATATATACTCGTGACTAAAATTTAATTTAATTTAATAAAAACTTATTTGCGGTCTACAATGTCTCAAACAAGATTGACTATAGTTTGACCGCGCTATCTATTGAAAATCAAGTTGCAGATAATCTAGATTTTGCAAGTTTTATTAGACAATTTGCTGATAAAAAAACTAGAAAAATAAGATTTTACTTTTTTTTAATGGTTTGTGATATGACTGACAGACAATATAGATAGGTAAGGTGCATTGTTTAGAGAATTAATAGTCAAAATATGCTATTAATAATAATAGTAAATACATATGATACTTGTATTGTCCTATTAATTCAATAACAGATATGGTACAAATTCAAAATAAGTTTTTTTAATTGTAATGAAAATAATATACCTAAAAGGGCGCCAAGGCATGACTCGCTCGGGGCGCCTAGATGGCCCAAGCCGGCCAAAACTTCCTATTAAATGGTTTTTATACTTATCATTGAATTCCTGCTTTTATTGTTGTCTGTTTTTAAGGTACAATTTACAATTGCCGTATAAACATTCCAGACCCGATAATATTCCTTATTGTGGTTCTGTGGGTGATTGATTAAGTGTGTATTTCCAATTCCAGTAATTTAAAAATATCTTTCGTGCTGTTGTTTAACTCACGAGGTATTCGAATGGGAAACTTTCTATAAGAGAAAGGCTTACGAACGGACATGATTTGGCATGCTTTGTGCATATTTTATCAGCTCTTGTTTTAATACAAAAGCTCTCATTTGGTACACTGAATTTATAAAAATAGGTACTATATCTATTAAAAGTTATCCAACATTACAACAGGTACCTCTACGTAAATTAAACTCCATAATATAAACTATAACGTCACGAATACTTGCTTCAAATGCAAACTTATCAGCGTGGGTAATTTTTTTTGTCAAGCATCATAAATACTTGCTTAGTGCTGTCGAACTAGACTTACGACGCAGCTAACCAAATCGTACAAATGTTAATGGTGGACAGTATTCTGTTGAAACCGTCAGATACGGATCGCGATTTCGATCTGACTGGATCTCATCATCACGTCGTAGACTTTTTTGAAGTGAAACATCCATGTAGGTGGGGTATTACGATTTTTTCTGCCACGAAAAAGCGTTACGGTCGCGTGGAGGGGGTAGACGGTTTATCGAGTAGAGGCAGGCGACGGCGTCGGTGGGAGAGAAGTATTAGCTAGATATAATGCGCAGCCGCGCGGAGAGCGGGGTGTTCGTTAGGTTCCGGCGGCGTGGGCTGTGCTCAGCTGTTGTTTTCTTACCTTTGCTCTCCACGTGGCTGGGCATCATTGCCTCATATTTGTGGTCTGTGTAAAAACCAAATCATAATTTACGGTAAACATGTGAAAACGAAATATGTGGGACACATAGTAGAAGTAAAACTTTAACGGACAAGTGGAAAAACGAATGGCAACGGGCAAGTGGAAAAACGAATCGCAACGAAATTTGTACTTCAAGTTTTACGGGCAGGTTTTCAAATTGGACAAGTACATTAACAATCTGCCCGTAAAACTTGAAGTAAAAATTTTGTTGCGATTCGTTTTTCCAATTGTCTGTTAAAGTTTCACTTCTACTATTTGTCCCAGCACACATTTCGTTTTCATTTTTTGTTTAGTTTCTTCTCGAGGAGGAGAAATCTTCAAAAGACACCCCCTGAAGGGGGGTAGTATCGGATTCGCTGACTAAAGCCCCTCCAGTAGGGAATAAACCAATCAAGGTTGTACATCTCAGGGGTGGTTCTTTGGAAACATTAGGAAAGGGGAGAGGGATGAGTGGGGAAGGGAGTATTTTAGGAAAGGAATGGTGTGGGCGAAAGTCGGTGTCCCGCCTCAAAGAGTTGAGAAGGCACTTGCGCTAAAAAGAGAAATACGTCGCGGACTATTTCTACTTGTTGTCTTTACACAGCGTTTGATAAATTACTACAAAAAGCGAAATGAACGCCATCTGTATGACGGTTTCGACAGAATACTGGCCATCTTGAACTTTTTGTTATCTAATTTCTAATAATGTCAACTTTTATCATTCTTTTATACTCTCACTTTTTGTAAATGTTCTTTGGTTACAGTCAGTATCAATCAAGTCACAAATTGTTTTAATATTAACTATAATGCTATTTTTTAATTTTTAGTTCTTCATTGCACTTAACACAAACGATTTGATGCAGATTTGCAAAAGGTACTTATTTTTTCATTTTTGTTTCTGAAGGTCAGAAATGAACCCAATAGATTTGCACAGGCTTCTAATTATAGATTAAATGGTGGCCTTGATTGTTACATTCATAAATAATACAGTTTTTGGTTGATTTAAGCAGAATCTTGCGTAGGAGTTCAGAGGCTCTTTAGAGGTAAAATATTAATACATTCATATATCTATGAAAGGCACATTAGTAAATGAAGTGTATTTAACATAATTCAATAACCTCATAAAAGGAAATCATTGTTATGGTTTCGTGCTTTTGATGCTTTCAATAATCATGAAATAACAATTAGGACGAGCTATTCTTGGGAATCCCATTAGACGTGTTAAAAATTAAATTCTACTTTTGGTTCCAAATACAATATCACACATGTATGTATAATACGTACGCAAGTTTGTGCGAGTAAACGCTGATTTAAGTAATTTTAAAATTTATGTGAAGGCCAGACGGATTTTAGCGATACTTCTTCTATTTTGTGGGAATTAAATCAAGGCTCTTGCTCGCTCAGTTAAACGCGTTTAGCATGGCGTACATTGTACGCATAAATTATACCACGTTTCACTTTCAAGACTCTTCTAATAACATCTGAGAAATGGTTTTAATCAAAACAAAATTACAGTTACAGCCTGTCACATCTTCGCAGGAAGAAAGAATTAAAAATCTCGTCCAATTGTCCAGCCCAAAATCGCTCCTAAAATTTTTTCATTGATTTCTGGTCGTTCTACATAATAAAATTAGATATTAGAAGGTGGAGGAGACAGTTTTTTATAACTTAACAAACATTAAGTCCAATTAAAAAAGTTGTTTTTGAAACACTTAACCATTGAAATTTTAATTCTTAGTTGACGGATTCCAGCAAGAGGGTTGATTTAAAACTATTGAAACGAGTTTACAATGTAAACACTAAAAGTCTGCAACAATTTTTCCCCGCTTCCCCCAAACCGATTTTCCAATATTCTGAAGATGTGTTAAACATCAAAAAAAATTTTTGTAAAATTGAAGTGGAGCCTCACCAATGCACAATTACGAAGAATTGAAATTTGACCATAATCGAACGAAATAACGAAATTGAGAAAATTTTTTACTTTTGTATTTACTACAGATTTTGATTGATTTACTGATTTTGCCGAGTATCGGATATCTACTAGTACGAGTACCTACTCGTCAAAACCACTACGGTTAATGCTTCAGGTCTATGCGTGCGGATAGGTTTTCCATTAAATGCGGTAGCATCATCAACATTCCAAAGTATATTATTATAGGTTCCAAAATTGTCGCAGTTATCGTTAATCAAAACCTGATGTACCATCAAGAAACAAAAATTCTAACATTTATCTGATCTGTTATTGTTCACGAGAAAAAGTAACCACAAGAAGAACTATATCGAAATAACAAATTATTTAGTATAGTAATCAATAAATAATACAAATTAGGCTTTACCACAATTGAATCTTAATTATCAATTTTTACTAGAGAGGTTTGTTGAAATAAAATGGAAACGGTACTGACAAAACAGTACTGTACGAAAATAAATAAAAGTACATAAAACAAAAATACTGGTATGCAAGGGAAGGAAAGCTAGGGAAAGAGCGAATGTAAAGATAGGAGACGAAAAATTAGAAGAAGTAGCCGATTATAGGTATCTTGGAAGTCAGATAAGTCAGGACCGAAGGAGTAGTAGGGATATAAAGTAGAGGATAGTGCAGGGTCGAGTCACCTACAATAAAAAGAAGTCACTTCTATGCTAGCGAACGATTAATTTGTAAATTCGAAAAAGGCTGTTAAAGGTGTATGTTTGGAGCACGGCGCTGTACTGGTGTGAAACATGGACAGTGGGCGCGGTGAAAGAGAAAAGGTTAGAAACGTTCGAAATGTGATGTTACCGGCGAATGATGAGGATACCGTGGATAGAGAAGGTTAGAAATGAAGAAGTAGAAAGAGGACGAGAACCGGGGACTCTATGGAAGTCAATAAGAAATAGGCGAGATAGGTTAGTAGGACATCTTCTCAGCCATGAAGTCAGTCTAGTGAGAGACATATTAGAGGCATAAATGGAAGTTAGGAAGGGTAGAGGTAGACCTGGTTTAGATTACTGTTCGCAAATAGTTAAAGATATGGGTTGTTCTAGTTTTAGGGAAATGCAAAGATTAGTTCAGGATAGGAAAGAGTGGCGTGTCCAACCAGTCTTAGGACTGACGACCTTATAATGAGGTTTGTTGTCATACTTATTAAATTATTGTTGTTGGTGTTTGTTTTTTCTTTGTTTTCCAGTAGAATTACCCGGTACTGCCGGGTACTCTGCCAAATCCTAAAAAAAAAGTACCTGATCCACCGGATATCGGATCGAAACCGGATACCCAGCCCATCCCTGGTATTTACTTCTGCCGATTGGTTAGGCAGAAGTTTCAAACATTTTTGATAATACAAGGAAATTATAATTAGTTTTTAATTGTTTCCAACTCTACGATCGTTTCGGTTTATTAGGCCTTTTTCAAGGGTAAAATTAGGATTAAGCCAACGACTCTTATTTCTTAATCACCTGGTTTATAAAAGTATGTACGTATGTAGGTACTTCTGTTAATATAACTTGTTAACTCTGGGCATTTGTGAGCTTTCTAATGTACTAAATTGATTTATGAGATTTAAAATTTTATTGAGGAGAATTAAATTAGCTTCAGCGGAAGTGGGATTATAGCTGCAAGTTAAATAGTCATTTCCAAAAACGTCCTGTACAGGGTGTTCCTTCGAAAAGAGTTTTTTATACATGAACTATTAACATTTTATTTGAACGATATCTATACATAGGTATACGGTTCTGTTACGATAACAACTGGAATGCAAAAATGTAACTGTATGGGTACATATGAACGCCTTTTGTTGTGATATCGTTTGCCTTGAAACCATTGATAAGACTCCTACATAAAAGAATTCTTTGGAATGTTTTCGTTGCATTTTATTTGAAACTTAATATACGTGCAATTGAACACAATAACTTAATTGTTCTTTGTTTTGCACCTTTTCTTTTACACTTTGCAGCTGTAATTATATCGTTTTTTTGAGGTTCAATTACATTAACAACATTTCGCACACGTATGATAAAACTACTGACATCATCGAGAACAAAGCAAAACAATAATTATTCTCTCTATCGTATGATTTGAATGTTTGGCGATTGAACAGAATCGAGTTAAACCAAACCATTATTTAAATTCAATGTAAACGTCTATTTTAATCAAGCCTTTAAAAGGCGTATGGTTTATTTATTGAGACATCAACCTGATATTTTGCACTCAATACGAGGCCTCCTCAAGGTAGGTTTCTTTATTAATTCATAATAAGATCAAACTATGCGTTTCGTAGCCTAAGTAGGTACGTTATCAAACGAGAAGATTTATATCCCACAACGAAAATAAAATTGTATTAGTGAATTAATCTTTTGAATTAATTTTACCTACTACAGATAACCTTAAATTAATGAAGTATCACCTCCTTGTAGCTTAGTGGTAGAGTACTGGTGCGTAAAACTAAGAACCCGGGTTCAGTTCCCGGCAGTAGCAACAATTTTTCCTCATTAATTTGAGGTTGTTGTGAGTAAAATTAATTTAAAAAATTTATTCATTAATACATTGAATTAACCCTACAATAATTTAAAGTGCCTCATAGATAAAATTAATAGGAATACTATAAGAAATTAAACTCATTACCCTAAAGACAACACACTTTATAAATAAAACAATAAATATTACAATTGTTGTGTGACCTTTTATTTAATTATAACATTTATTGTAGCATTTATATAGTGTGTTATCTTTAGAGTAATGATTTTAATTATTGATAGTATATTTATTATATTATAATATGGTATCAAAAGAAATAAAAGTAAAACAGAAATATCGGTATGAAAGGGAAGGAAAAGTAGGGAGAGAATGAGAAAACTAGGGAGAGAATTAATATAAAGATAGGAGACGAAAATTAAAAGAAATAGTTGATTTACGATATTTATTGGGATGTGAAATAACTCAGGATGTGAGAAGTAGTAAAGTTAATTTAGAAATTCTAAAAAAGTTGTTAAATGTGCATGTCTGGGGCACATCTCTTTACGGGTGCGAAACGTGGCTGCGGAAAAGAAAAGGTAACAAGCCTTCGCCTAAAGCCTAAATGTGGTGAAGATAACTTGAACAGAGAAGAATAGAAATGAGGAAGGAGTAAAAAGAGTAGATAAACAGAGAGCTCTATGGGAGTCAATAACAAATAGGCAAGATAGGTTTGTGGGGTTTGTTTGTTGCGACGATTAAAATTGGCAAAGTCCGCAATTATCTGTGAGAATGGACATATCTTCTTTTTTTTTTCACATGAGACTGTAGTCATTTGCTGCATTTTGAACACGCCCTTGCTAAAAGTTAGAAAATGTTTCATTAGTAGCACAGACAAAGTGAAAAGAGAAAACCGAATAATAGTAAGCGGTGCAGTGGTTAGAGGTTGCTTAGGTATGCAAAAGATCAGGGTTTACTTTATAACTGTCTGGTTGGAATTACGTATATCTTTAAACAAGCGTCTTTGTTTTTTTAAATTACACATTAATTGGTGTAATGTTATTCCTTGTTTTTTATTAGTGTCCGCTGCAATTCCTGTTTGACATCTCTTTTCTATGTTTACGATATTCCCTGCAACGTATGTATGTCACGAATAAAAGTATGCGTTCTATCAGCAACCGCTCTAGTCTAATTAGCAAGTTGAAAAAAGAAAGTAATGAGACAATTTTATTGTGAACTATTCCAGTTTTCCTTCTCAGACAACAAGATGTACACGCTGTATATTATTTTGGTCATAAAAGTGGTTCAAAAAGTAATAATTACATTTAAAGACCTAATAAACTTTTACTGTTTACTTGGCCTCGTTTTGCGGAAACATGAAACAATAAATTAAACGAGAAAAGAATCATTTTTGCGAATTTCCCACACTGTTCTCTCTTTACAATCAGCGAAAGAGCCACAGGCTGTTTGTACGAAACAATTAAATAGAAGAATCTTTTGATCGTAATTTATTACTGATAAAATGAAAGAAATTCCAAATTCCTGCTGCAGGTTAATTGTTTATTGTCAATTATGGAATCAGTCAAGATTAGGGTTGTAAAAGTTTATCAATTACAAAAATGTTCGTCGGATACCACGTTTTATGAGACGAAACGTCAGTTGAATTTTTGAAATTCAACTTTGATAATCCTAATAAAATACTGATTCTTATTTCACAACTGAAATTTTAAGTAACCTAATCTTTAATTTATTTTATATGAAAAAGGCAAGGGAAAATGCAGTAGCATGAAAACATGCAATGACATTATACATATAATGTATTTATTAATGCTTTAGCTCATTGTTTATTAATATCATTTTGAAGATAATTGTAAGCGACGTTTCTAATTAGTAGTTGTCCATCAGTGCCACTGTTTTGCATGAGATCTCGCAAGTTATAATTAAGGAGTAATAACAAGACGAAAAAAGAGTACCTACAATTAATTTTAATACCATAATTATATGGTTGTACGCTGCATATTATGCAAATCTGTGATAAATCCATAAATAAACTTCTCAAATAGGTTAAGAGTTTTTCAAAGGAGCAGCAGTAAGTGGCCGACACCCGAAATAAAATACTTATTGCAATATTATCATGTAAGGCCTGGTGAAAGTGTGCTAAGGAAGTACTAGTTACTTAATAGATACCTGATAATACAAGTAATAAATTATAGAAACTATGCGATGAATGAGTAAACTCCCGTTTATCTGAAATCCGCTTTTTCAGAACCAACTCTTCCGAATATAAAATTTTGTTTTGGAAATGAAATTTTTTTGGGCTAGATGAGAGTAAAATCTTAAGGCCATGAAACGACACGTTTTGCAACGATTTGTCTCGCGAAGCGATAGGCTGTGAGAATAGAAAGGCGCGCATGTGCATATGGGCATTACAGTCAGCTATTAGTGACCGGCATCTCATGTATTATAGTATAAAAAGTAGATAATAAAATTAAAACTACTCTGTTTTTTCCCGCTGCCAAATAAGGCGGATTTTTTCTGTAAAAACGCAAAATTAGCAAGTTTTGTTATTCAGCATTTAAAAATTTTGAATTTTCAGTCATACTTTGACGCCTTTTTAAGACGTCAACACAAAATTTTCAGTGAAAAACATGCGGGCTTATTCACAACCGTAAGTATCATAGTATCATTCTACGTAAGCAAGTTTTATGATCATATTTTGTAATATTGGTGCAATTCGGGGTATTTCACGCTGGATTTCGGTTTATCCCGATCATTTAGGACAAATGGGAGTTAACTGTAGTTCTAATTTGATTAAACAAAGATGCGCTGTTTAAATCGTTACATATTTTTGTGCCAAATAGATGTTCTATAATTTATTTGCTCCTAGGCATATAAAAAAATATATTTACATTTAAAAGCAGTATTGTATGAAAATAAAAAAAAGTAAAACAAAAGTACTGGTATGAAAGGTAAGAAAAAGTAAGGAAAGAGCGAATATAAAGATAGGAGACAAAAAATTAGAAGAAGTGGCTGATTTTCGGTATCTAGGAAGTTAAATAACTCAGGATGGAAGGAGCAGTATATATAAAACAGAAGATAGTGCAGAGTAGAGTCGCCTTCACCAAAAAGAAGTCATTTCTATGCTTGCGAACAGTTAATTTAGAAATTTGAAAAAGATTGTTAATGGTCTATGTTTGGAGCGCGGAGCTGTACGAGTGCGAAACACGGAAGGTGGGCACTGCGGAAAAGAAAAGGTTAAAAGCGTTCGAAATGTGGTGTTAAAGGACATGATGAGGATATCGTGGACAGAGAAGGTTATAATTGAAGAGGTATTAGAAAGAAAAAGAATATGTGAATAGAGGGCTCAGAGTCAACAAGAAATAGGCGAGATAGTTTGGTAAGACATCTTCTCAGGCACGAAGGGCTAGTCAGTGAATTAACATTATCATACATAATATTTTTCCGCGGATCTTTTTACAGGTTTTTTTAAGTTTTACTACGTTTCTGTAAAAAGTATTTGTATACCTACGTATCTCTTACCGTTAAGGCAGCATTCGTAAGATATGTATTCGCTCGACCGCATTTTCGTCGGAACCTACGCTGCAGACTTTTTTTCAACGAAAATTCGTTTTATTTAAACGAAATAAGACATTTACAGTCGATGATCACCCTCACGATCCCTTCTGAATATTAGTGAAAGAATTTGAAGACTTGGGTGGGTAGTTTCGGAGACTATTTCCTACATCCAAAGTTGCAGACATTCAGGGCCGTAGCGAGGCCCCCGCAGTCGAGGGGCCCCTTAGCAGTTTTCTGTTTTCAAAAAATGACTTCTAAAAAAAACTATGCTGTTAGAGATGAGCTGAGTAGAACTACGAAATGAACATCATAATTTTTTATTTTATTTTTTTCTATATCAATTTTTGTCACAATACTCCATATATTTGATCATCAATTTTAAGAAGGGCCCCTTGCGGAATACCGCACCGGGGCCCCGAGCTCATCGCTACGGCCCTGCAGACATCTAATTTATAACACAAGTATAGATTACCGTTTACTCGCTAAATCTAAATACAATTGCCGTAATTTAGAAACGATTAAAAAGAATCTCTCGTGACAACTCTCTCGTCATGACTGTGAAGTATCATCGAAAACGGCTCAGCTCTTTCCATTCCAAAATTCATAATTGTATTATTCCCTTCATTTTGAAGGCATAAAATCAGTGTGCTGGATGAGCTTTGGTTAGTAATTTTCGTATATGAATCTTCTCTTCGTTGTAATTTCAGCGTTCGTAATTCAATTTGGTCTGCTATGTTTGCAACAACTTCACATGTATACATAGGAATAATTTGCTCGTGGAAATATATTCGCCCATTTTCCTTTCTGTATTTATTCAGTTTGTTGAAATATTCGACTTCATTAACTACTGGAACGTTAAAGTTATAATTGATGTTTGTAATAGCTTAAATAAGTGTTAATGTTAAAAAAAGGAATTGAGATCAAATTACATACCAAATTATGTATAAATCCCCGATAATTTCGGAAAATATCAAGTGTTAAATTTTTTAATTAAGGACTCGACAAAGCACAATATTATTCTAAGTCTTCATATGTACATTTTACATTGAGACAAATAAAATGATTTCTACAAGTAATTTCTGGGTCAAAACAATGACATAATAATACGTTGTGAGACTCATTGTTAGTATTTAAGAAGGATAATAGTAATACAGAAGCTGCAGGATTATTGTGAAATATCTGACGATGATTTTGCCCTTGTCCTTGATTTTGATCTAAGGATCATACGTAAAGTAAACTCACAAAACCTAACCTCCTTTCTAATTTCTCACAACAGAAAGAAAAATTGACAAACAAATCTTAACTTCTTCACACAACCGAAAGACAAGTTGTTTTTTTACAACAGTCGTCAGAAATCAGCAGAAATTTAGTTATTGTGAGTAAATAATTAAACTTTTAATTTAGTCTACTAGACCACTAAGGCAAACTGAGACAATGATTTGGTAAATCAAAACGATATTTAAGTATCATACGGTTTAAATATTACAACTTTTGTTTAGTCTTATTCTTTTTAATATAAGACTATGGATCTCAACAATGTCATTATTGCAACCTTGACATGATCCATAGAAATCATGTTAATTTCTAACATCATTACATATTCGAAAGTAGAATGCTCTAATCAACCGATGGGCCATGTCCTTTGACTGAAACTGGAATAACCATATGTACAAGGGAAATCCCAGAGAAATTGTTTTGATTTCATTGGTAAGTTTCTGTTATTATACCTAGCTACTGGCGACGCTTTTCTAAAGCAAAACTCTATAACAAAACTAAACAAACAAGTAAAAATGAGACAGATCGTTAAACAATAAAAAGTTAGGCATTGCTTGGATATAAGACCACATTTTGCAACATTAATCTTTCATATAATTTCAGTAATTTATATGTAGTCATTTATTTTGAATTTTACCCAAAATCCGTCGGGATTGCGACACCCATCAGCCTGACAGTCAAAACCCTAACAATCCAAAACTTCGACGAGTCAAAATACCGGCATATGAAAATCTAGACGTTATTTTAGTATTTTGTTAACCTTTTCAATATATCTTTACAAAAATGAGTTAAAATTAGTAATTGTCTTGATGAAGGAACTCTCGTTCGGAGGGAGAGGGGGTATAGAGGTTGGGGATTTCCTTACGTAACACTAATAGTTTGTGTTTGGATGTTGCGGCGAATGGTATATGAGCAGGGGGTAGTGGTGAAAATTGAAAATTGGAAAAGAAACTAACGTAAACTAACCTATCCTACCTAATGTAATACGTATATGTATGTTAGTTTCTTATGGGATTGTGGGGTATGTTGGGAGCCACTTACCTTGTATTATAATGGTTTATATGACTTCAATTTACATATTGTATGTTATGGCGGACATAATTACACAGGGCAACAGTAATTCTGTTGCCAAGGTGTTGAAAATCATTTTTAAGTAATTTTGTGGTCATGAAGTTGAAACTGCTCTTAGTTACGCTTAACTGATTGTAGCTTTCAAGACGTTTAATGTGAAACTTCATTTTTTATTTTTATCCATGATAAACTACTTCAATTTAATGAGGAAAAGTTGTTGCTCTTGATCACACTCTCGTCGGGAATCGAACCCGGGACCTTTGGCCTTACGCATCAAAGCTCTAACCACTAAGCTGTGGGGGTTTACAACAGCAACAACCGCGAACCGTACTTATTAGGTCACAGATCCGTCGAACTAATTTACATATATTAGTACTATGTGAAACACGTAGAAATTCAGTAGTGGTTAATATTAAATATTAATTTTTAATTTTTATCCACTATAAATTACCTCAAATTATTGAGCAAAAATTGTTGCTGGTGTCACACCATCGTCACGCTTATTAATGTTAAATTATTTAGTAGATATGAGATGTACTTATGAGAAATGTAAATGTATTACATAATTTGTTTTTCTCTTGAGTAAAGCTGCTTTAAATATCATCATCATCATCATAAGGTCATCAGTCCTAAGACTGGTTGGACACGTACCTAATACACTCTTTCCGATCCTGAGCTAAAGTTCGCATTTCCCTAAAACTAGAACAGTCCACATCCTTAACTATTTGCGAAGAGTAATCTAATCTAGGTCTACCTCTACCCCTCCTAACTCCTGTTTCTGCCTCTAATATGTCTCTGACTAGACCTTCATGCCTAAGAAGGTGTCCTACCAACCTATCTCGCCTATTTTTTATTGACTTCCA